>NW_007377749.1:205361-234457 GCF_000475195.1 Diaphorina citri
TTTTTTTTTGAAAATTTTTCTAAGTCCAAAATCGACCGCCTACGGCGGTCAATTTTCGACCAAAAATTTCCTATCTTAAAATACTCGCCTTGTGATAAGGAATCATATAAAGTATGAAAAAAATTAATTTTTTTTTTTTTTGAAAATTTTTCTAAGTCCAAAATCGACCGCCTACGGCGGTCAATTTTCGACCAAAAATTTCCTATCTTAAAATACTCGCCTTGTGATAAGGAATCATATAAAGTATGAAAAAAATTATTGATTTTTTTTTTTGAAAATTTTTCTAAGTCCGAAGTTTGAAGCAACATTGACTTTGGTTGATATCTGGATGAGTGACTGTCCGATTTTTACCAAATTGTTACAGTCGCGTTCTTGGACCATACCGGGATAGCATACCAAATTTCATCGCTTTACGACAAACCGTTCTTGAGATATTTTGTTCACAACTTTCTACTTTTTCCCATTTAAACCTGTAGTACGTACGTACGTACGTTCGTACGTACAGACCATGAGCACAAACCGGTCTTGAGATATTTTGTATACAACCTTTTCCCATTTAAACCTGTGGTACATACATACGTACAGACCATGGGACAAAAACTACTTTTTTGTTCTACTTTTTCCCATTTAAACCTGTAGTACGTACGTACGTAACGTACAGACCATGGGCTAAAAACCACTTTTTTGAATCAGGGTCAAAACACGGATATTTCCAACCATTTCCCGATTTTGAAAATTTGGACCGATTGCAATACTTTCATTACTAGTATAGCTCCGCTATACTGTAGTAATAGAAAGTAATAGTATTTTAAATCGTTCCCGATTTTGAAAATTTGGACCGATTGCAATACTTTCATTACTAGTATAGCTCCGCTATACTGTAGTAATAGAAAGTAAAAAACTTTGAATGGAATGACTGAATGAGCAATACTCATTGAGCATAGAAATCTGTACAGTGAGCGTAACACCACAGGAGCCATCTGGCAACATTGCAAATATAGTAAACAAAAAAGAAAGCGAAAGTTGTCGGGTCCGTTTGATACAAAAAATCCTCAAATTTTATTTTTTAAAACAATTTAATCCGTGTTAATTCTCGATTTATTTTTTTTAAATTAACATTTTAAAAATAAAAAGTAAAAAGAGTAATCTATTGGTAATAATTTTCGAATAATTGTGCAAGAAATTCGAATTTAGGTCATCGCGAGATCCTCTCTCCAAGATTTCAAGGTCGCATTCTCATGTGAACAACCATCTTTTGCAATAGGGGATAAATAGCTGGCTGCCTGTTTCCCTTGTATTTCGGGGACAAAGGATAGAGACCATCTGCCATTTGTGTTGTCTCGTAGAAAGGAAGTGACCCGATCTAGTGTGAAGGATAATGGCGTCTGCTGAAGCAGATCCTTTGGCAAATTCTGAAGAAATGGGGACAAATTCGAATGAAAATGACAATTTTGACGTTTCAATGCTCTCTGAGCAGGATATTCAATTGATCAAGAAAATGCAGATGTTGAAATCCATGGGACTGAGCCAGTCTAGACCCCATGGACGAGTGGTTACTAACAAATCCTTGCCAGGTAAGTGGAACTACATGCTTTTTTTTTTCTTTGGGCTAATTTTAAAACGCACTATTAATTTCAATTTTAAATAATTATTGTTTGTGCTTATCATTTATCAGTTTTGATAATTTATTTCTTATCAGGTTTATCTACCTCATGATAATTTGTATTGTTAATAATAAAAGGTTCAAGTAATCTTTTATAATACCTTGGGTAAATACCTACCCATTTTAAACCAGGTTAGTTCTAGGTTTTAGAGGCATTTAATATTTTACTAGAGGGTTTTAAGATTTGGGACAGTTTAGTGAGTCATATAAAAATATGATGCTGTTTTAAATTGTCCTGTACTTCAGGGTCTGTTTTGTGGTAGGTAGGTATATATTTTTTTTATTATTTAGCTTCCCCCACTATGAATCCCTCTGTCTTTTTCATTGAATTTGAGCAGAAAAGGTCCTCTCTCTTCTCATCATTTAATATTTTACTAGAGGGTTTTAAGATTTGGGACAGTTTAGTGAGTCATATAGAAATATGATGCTGTTTTAAATTGTCCTGTACTTCAGGGTCTGTTTTGTGGTAGGTAGGTATATATTTTTTTTTTATTTAGCTTCCCCCACTATGAATCCCTCTGTCTTTTTCATTGAATTTGAGCAGAAAAGGTTCTCTCTCTTCTCATTCTTCTGACACTTAACTTTGTTTCCTATATCTTTGAATTTGAAGTAAGTATTTACATAGGTAGGCAGGTGACAAACCTAATGTAAAACATTTGACATTTTTATTGAATTTGTTCACTCTTGATTTTTGATTTATCCTTTATGAACACAAATAGGGACTTACAAGTTCAAGTCAGAATTAAGTATGTCCCTAAATATTCTTTATGAACACGAATAGGGACTTACAAGTTCAAGTCAGAATTAAGTATAGGTCCCTAAATATTCTTTATGAACACAAATAGGGACTTACAAGTTCAAGTCAGAATTAAGTATAGGTCCCTACTTAAATATTCTTTATGAACACAGGGACTTACAAGTTCAAGACAAGGTCAAGTCAGAATGAAGTATAGGTCCCTAATTATTCTTTATGAACACCAATAGGGACTTACAAGTTCAAGTCAGAATTAAGTATAGGTCCCTAAATAAGTGTTTAAGTAAATGAAATTGAACACAACTCCTGCAATGCTAGAAGTATTATTGTAGGTACCTACCTACCTACTTAGTAGTTCATTTGTCTTTAATCAAATTGGAGAAAAAAAAACTGGTTGTAGGAGATCGGACGCTGGAGCAGCGATGGATCTTTCTATTTCTACCTCGTCAAATCGTGCTAGCAGCTCTTCTTCGTCGTCCAAGTCAAGACCATGTCAGAGTAATGGCAGACACAGGTGAGTTAGTGATTTATTTGATGTAAATTTTGCCCCTAGTTTTAATTTTAATAATACGAATCACGAGGACCAATACGATTTACATAAGTAAGCTCAAGACTCTTGAGAAACTTTAAATTTCTTTAATATCTGATAATGCAGCTGGTGCCCCTGTTTGTATCTTTTCCTCCATTCTAATTTACGTGGGTTCTTGTGCAGTTATTTTATTCTTATTATTTTACAGGTTTTTCATACCTCGGAAAAAGAAAAAAAAAGTAATATCCTAAACATTTCCTAGCTCTTCGTCGTCCAAGTCAAGACCATCTCAGAGTAATGGCAGACACAGGTGAGTTAGTGATTTATTTAATGTAAATTTTGCCCCTAATTTTAGATTTTAATAATACGAATCACGAGGAGGACCAATATGATTTACATAAGTAAGCTTAAGACTCTTGAGAAACTTTATATTTCTTTAATATCTGATAATGCAGCTGTTGCCCCTGTTTGTATCTTTTCCTCCATTGTAATTTACGTGGGTTCTTGTGCAGTTATTTTATTCTTATTATTTTACAGATTTTTCATACCTCGGAAAAAGAAAAAAAGTAATAACCTAAACATTTCCCCTCCGATTTCAGGTCGGAGCCGATGCGCCAGAACTCGTCCAAATCCTCCCCCTCCATTCAGAACATCCTCAACAATCACAACCTCCTCCAGAACTTCCCCTTCCCCATGATGCCTCCCAGTGCCTTCTTCGATCCCGATCTCACCAAGTACCTCAGCGGTCTGGAGAGCTCGATAAGTATCACACCGAAGATGCAGAACGGGAGAAGTCGCAAGCGGCACAGCAACGGGTCATCCAACGCCACCACTGCTGCAGCCCTGACAGCCCAGCTTATTCAGAACGCTCTCAATCAAAGCTCAATCTCTGTGACTGCCTCCCCATCCGGCTCAGCCAATATTGCCTCCAAGTATAACTCGATGGGAGGTAGCCACTCGCTGAATCAAATCCTCAACATCCCAGACTCGGTCAGTATTACGCCCACCTTGGTGGACAACTCGAAATCTTGAAAACAAGACCGACCCTATTGCTCCTGCATGTAACAGTTCCTCTAACCTATTCTTTTACTCTCCTGAATTTTTCTTCTTACTCTCCTAAATTTTGCCGCTGAATCAAATCCTCAACATCCCAGACTCGGTCAGTATTACGCCCACCTTGGTGGACAACTCGAAATCTTGAAAACAAGACCGACCTTATTGCTCCTGCATGTAACAGTTCCTCTAACCTATTCTTTTACTCTCCTAAATTTTTCTTCTTACTCTCCTAAATTTTGATTTTAGATGTGTTCTTTGATTGTTTTAGGTGTGTTAGTAAACTTGACTAGTCCAAAATTAATCCAGACAATATACTGTGTGATAACAGAACTAGTCAGTTCCTTCTTTTTCTCCTTCAAAACTCAGGCACTCAGGGTCTTCCAAAGTGATAAACTAATAGGTAACCTACACAGGCATTCTAACCTAATACCAGCCGTGGCCAATGCCATTCGCAATTTTCATGACATTGTAAACAGTTCAGTTTTTTTTTTAGATAGGGAGGGTTTAGAAAGAGGAACTACATTTCCAAATCAAACAGGGGTTCTCAACAAAGTTTACTTGAGAATCCTATTGCCATATCATTACATTTAGGGACAATAATTTATTATTTAAAAAGTAAGTTCTTATTATTTAAAAAGTAACAATCAATTATCATTTTTATTCCAAATATTTTTCTAGCACTAGAGTATCTGATCTCCGTAGAATGTACAAAGTAATATTTAATTGATTTAATATTACACAAACTGTTAGTATTAATATTCGTATGTGTTAGTATTTATTGTCAATGTTTCGTTTAGTGTTAAGCCTTTTGATACTCAAATGATGATCGATTCAGGGAGAATTTGATATTTTTGTATTTTTTTTGATTCGTATGTGTTAGTATTTATTGTCACTGTTTCGTTTAGTGTTAAGCCTTTTGATACTCAAATGATGATCAATTCAGGGAGAATTTGATATTTTTGTATTTTTATTGTTAGTCAGGGACTCTGTTTTTCCTTACGTTTACATTACACGTTGTACTTAGAATTATAATAATTAACTCATCTCCAGGTCTATTTGTTATGTAATTCGTATGTGTTAGTATTTATTGTCACTGTTTCGTTTAGTGTTAAGCCTTTTGATACTCAAATGATGATCAATTCAGGGAGAATTTGGTATTTTTATTGTTAGTCAGGGACTCTGTTTTTCCTTACGTTTACATTACACAATACACGTTGTACTTAGGATTATAATAATTCACTCATCTCCAGGTCTATTTGTTATGTGATAGCTGTGTTAAAATAAATTAAGCTTGCCAAAAATGACTTCCATGCTGGGCTCTTGAATCCTAATAATAGAAGAAAAATCCCTTTGGCAATTACCTCTAAGCTATCAATGGGTTCTATTCTATTACACAACAGATATTTGTTGGAGGTATTTATAATTAAAATGATGTTTCCATCAGAAGCCCCAAGCAATGAATCATTAAATTTGTGTCCAAAGTACTTCTTTGACAGTATTACTATTTTTATGTGAACATGTAGCAGGTATTTTTTTTCAAATTTGTATAATTTATTATTAGGTTCCCCCATTTACATAAAACTACTTACTCCTAAGTTAAATTATATACCTCCTTTTTTGTATTTCCTAAATAGACTTATGTGTATTTTTCTAGAAAAGAAAAAGTCAGTCTTTCCTTTATTTGTCTCCATCAGTTTTAAAATCAAAGTAGGTACATAGGTATTTGGGAGTGCTAGTAATAACAGATGGTATAAGCTCATTTTAAATACTTTGTGTTTGTTAACTTCAAGAATCCTTGGAGATTATACATGAATAATCTCCAAGCATTCTCAGAGGTTAAGAAATACTATAATTTTGTAAAGTTAAATAGGACTTTGTAGGTAAATTAAAGTAAGGGAAAGGCTTGGAATAATTTCTCCATCCTGCATAACTTCTTAGTAAAATTGCCAAGTGCTAGCTAAAAATGTACCTCCTTTTTTGTATTTCCTAAATAGACTTATGTGTATTTTTCTAGAAAAGAAAAAGTCAGTCTTTCCTTTATTTGTCTCCATCAGTTTTAAAATCAAAGTAGGTACATAGGTATTTGGGAGTGCTAGTAATAACAGATGGTATAAGCTCATTTTAAATACTTTGTGTTTGTTAACTTCAAGAATCCTTGGAGATTATACATGAATAATCTCCAAGCATTCTCAGAGGTTAAGAAATACTATAATTTTGTAAAGTTAAATAGGACGTTGTAGGTAAATTAAAGTAAGGGAAAGGCTTGGAATAATTTCTCCATCCTACATAACTTCTTAGTAAAATTGCCAAGTGCTAGCTAAAAATTGGAAACTTAAAAGAACAAAAATAAAATAAATGAATCATCAGCACTTACCCTTTCCAATTTCTGAAAATATTCCCGTAGAAATGAGATGGGATTGTCGGGTTTGGTGACGCACAGCTGAACAATGCAATCCTTGAGCATCTGTTGAACATTGTGTTGTTGAACATACTCCTCACACTCTCGCAAACTTTGCTCCTCCTCCAAGTTCGATGCCATACTGGTTAAGAGAATATTACTTTCAAACAACTCAATATTGTAGTCAGTTACACGGCACTTCTCAAATGTTGAAACAGTGTGTGAATGTTATTTAGTTATTTTAAGGGATTTTGTCAAAATACAATGGGTACCTTATTTTTTACGCCTACTGAAAATTGATCAAAGAAATGGATTCAAATCTTACAAGTTAAGTTGGTAATTAAAATACTGATAGGTAAGTACTGAATAACTTACTTTAAGAAATGTAATACTTACTTTAAGAAAGCATGCTGTGAGCCAGTTTTAAGTAATTTAGCAATATGTGATGTCATTGTTGTTGAAGATAAAAATAGTAATAGAATATTAATAGCAACAATAATGCTACTATAAGGCTCATTTCATGCTCTTGTAATTTGTCATAAGATGTGGGTGCCTAACTAAAGTATTAGGTATGGTGTAAGTATTTGGATGTTACAATGAATTTAGAATAATTTAATAAGTAGGTATGGTATGGTATGTGTTGTGTTGTACAACTTGGTTGCTTATGCTTATTGCTTGGCTTTTAAATCAATGGAAAAGTGTGACTGCTGAATGAGTAACTACAACATTAGCCAGAAGATGTACAATATTCCCTTGATGTGCCAACCTAGTTAGCTTGGAGGGATGAAGGGTAGATTGTAGGTTTTTTTTTACACCTGTCATCAGTAAATATTACAAGGTGTATAGAGAAAGACAAACCGTAATACAAATGTGTACATAAAAACAGCTAAGGATCAATTATATTTATCTTGAGGATAGATGTAATTTTGTACCTCCCCTGGTACTTACACATAGGTATTTATAAGTACCTACTTCTCTCATTAGGTACATATTAGGATAAAAGTTCAAGGATTAATCTTTTTTATTTTTTTTTTTTTCTTTATTGGTTAATAATAATAATAATAATGAAAATGCTCATTTTCTTTCAGACTCAGTTGACCTGTCCGATGACGAGGGTAACGAGAATCCGGTTTTAAGTAATTTAGCAATATGTGATGTCATTGTTGTTGAAGATAAAAATAGTAATAGAATATTAATAGCAACAATAATGCTACGATAAGGCTCATTTCATGCTCTTGTAATTTGTCGTAAGATGTGGGTGCCTATCTAAAGTATTAAGTATGGTGTAAGTATTTGGATGTTACAATGAATTTAGAATAATTTAATAAGTAGGTATGGTATGGCATGTGTTGTGTTGTAGAACTTGGTTGATTGGTTGCTTGTGCTTATTGCTTGGCTTTTAAATCAATGGAAAAGTGTGACCGCTGAATGAGTAACAACAACATTAGCCAGAAGCTGTACAATATTCCCTTGATGTGCCAACCTAGTTAGCTTGGAGGGATGGAGGGTAGACTGTCTGCCTTGTAAGTGCTAGGTCATGGGTTTGATTCCACCCAGGGCAGATTTTATCCTGAACAGATAAGGTTCTTTCTCAGAATGGCTGGCTTTCTCCTATCTCGTCTTCTTTCTCTCTTTGCTTTTGGGATGATAAGACCTTAGCAGTTACAAATCCTTCTATCAATAAGAGCACAAATCTTTGCTTTTGGGATGATAAGACCTTAGCAGTTACAAATCCTTCTATCAATAAGAGCACAAACAGAATTTGTGTTAACTCATCTAAATATTCTATGAGTAATCCTATGCTGACCTCTTGATGTGTCACTGTATACAGTTTATAGACTGAAGATTTATCATTTCCTGCTAAACGAATAACAAAACCATAGTGCCAAATTATCTACTTGTATCCCTAGCTAGTCTCTAGAAAATGGCAATGGTATTACATTTAAACAAAAATATTGTAATCCTATGCTGACCTCTTGATGTGTCACTGTAGATTTATCATTTCCTGCTAAACGAATAACAAAACCATAGTGCCAAATTATCTACTTGTATCCCTAGCTGGTCTCTAGAAAATGGCAATGGTATTACATTTAAACGAAAATATTAGGTGAGAATTGTTGATAAAGTTCTCTTCCTGGTTGGTGTAGCAACTTTTAAAACTTTACCTCACAGATTCACCGTAATCCTATGCTGACCTCTTGATGTGTCACTGTAGATTTATCATTTCCTGCTAAACGAATAACAAAACCATAGTGCCAAATTATCTATTTGTATCCCTAGCTATAGTCTCTAGAAAATGGCAATGGTTTTAGATTTAAACGAAAAATTTAGGTGAGAATTGTTGATAAAGTTCTCTTCCTGGTTGGTGTAGCAACTTTTAAACTTTACCTCACAGATTCACCACAAAGTTTTATTGTTGGCAACAAAAACACAGAACGTAAGGCGAGTTAAACACATTTCCTTGAGATTATGATAAAAAAACAAACACTTTATTGGAACTACAATTAATTAGAGGACAAACACTGGCAATTTAATTCAAGTTCTAATAAAATACCTACACCCTTATCAATAAAAATCAAATATTTCTTGTTTTCCTTCCATTACTGATAGGAGGAGGGGAAGTAGGGGTAAGGGAGTGTGAAATCAGCTGATTAGGTTTATTGATATACGTGGCGCTACCTGGCGGAATTTTGAAGAAACTTTTGGAAACGTTTCGATGAAAGGAAGAAGGGTCCGTTGTATGACATTGGTGGCGCTACCTGGCGGAATTTTGAAGAAACTTTTGGAAACGTTTCGATGAAAGGAAGAAGGGTCCGTTGTATGACATTGAAAAAGTTGGTTCTTCAAAAACGTGTTTTCAATAACGATAACCGAGAATGGTCTTTTTTACTTTCTATTAGGTATTATTATTTTTGTTAGCAAAGCAACATAAAATTCAGAGAGTAGCGCATTTATCTTGTAAGAGCTCGGTCGCGGGTTCGATTCACGATCCTCACACTCTCGCAAACTTTGCTCCTCCTCCAAGTTTGATGCCATACTGGTTAAAAGAATATTACTTTCAAACAACTCAATATTGTAAGTCAGTTACACGGCACTTCTCAAATGTTGAAACAGTGTGTGAATGTTATTTAGTTATTTTAAGGGATTTTGTCAAAATACAATGGGTACCTTATTTTTTACGCCTACTGAAAATTGATCAAAGAAATGGATTCAAATCTTACAAGTTAAGTCGGTAATTAAAATACTGATAGGTAAGTACTGAATAACTTACTTTAAGAAATGTAATACTTACTTTAAGAAAGCATGATGTGAGCCAGTTTTAATAGTTATATAATAATAATAATAATAATAATAGAATATGGATATGAAGGGATACTTACTGGGAACTTGACTAATAAATAGTGATTGGGTGGAAGAACTAACAGAAATGAGAATCCTGCCACTGAGTGAATAAGAAGCCCTTAAAAAAGAGACATTTTTCTCATCCATTGTTTAATTTTAATTTACTTGTGTCATTTAATTAACTTAAATTTCATTTCTATATTCTCTCTATTTGTTAGGTATGTATAAAAAAAATTTATCATATTTTCGGAAAAGCCAAAGATTTTCATGGATCCTAGTAAGGTTTGGGTCTGAATTTTATCGAAAAATTTTTCAAGGTCAGTGTATATGACATCAAGCTGACGGTTTATTGTTGTTGAAGATAAAAATAGTAATAGAATATTAATAGCAACAATAATGCTACTATAAGGCTCATTTCATGCTCTTGTAATTTGTCGTAAGATGTGGGGGTAGTTGTGCATAAGGCGCGTCAATGGGACATTACGAAAATCCTTTTATAAGAGGGAAGATACTTGCTTAAGGAGTGTTTTAATTAACTTAAATTTCATTGAATTAACATACTACCTCATCTGTATTGTGTTTCAGATAAGTTAGAGATACTCTGCTGATCTAGAAAATTAATTTTGGTTTCAATTTCATCAAATTTCATTTAATTAACATACTACCTCATCTGTATTGTGTTTCAGATAAGTTAGAGATACTCTGCTGATCTAGAAATTTAATTTTGGTTTCAATTTCATTACCACTTTTTAATCTAATCATCTCTTACTTTTCACAGAGATCCTCTGTACATGCCCACAAAAATGTGATGAAAAAGTGCCTCTCAAAGTGCGAACATACATGTTCAAATACTACCATGCTCTGATGCGAGATCGGCCAAAGCAAGAGATGCTCCTGTTGCGATTCATTGAAATGAAGTCGCTCACTCAACGATTGAAGGAGGACAACAAGCGAGTTCAGTGTCGCTACAAAGCTCCAACCAGTATGAAAGCAATTGAGTTCATTTTTCAAGATGGTAAGTGTAAAGATCTGTGTGTCTGGCAGTGCACTCATTGCATCAGGCCACATTCGAGCCTCAGCATTCAGTGTATTGAATTTAGTGTACAAAGCTCCAACCAGTATGAAAGCAATCGAGTTCATTTTTCAAGATGGTAAGTGTAAAGATCTGTGTGTCTGGCAGTGCACCCATTCCATTGCATCAGGCCACATTTGAGCCTCAGCATTCAGTGTATTGAATTTAGTGTTTTCCCAAAACATATTGTAGGTTTTTTTTTACACCTGTCATCAGTAAATATTACAAGGTGTATAGAGAAAGACAAACAGTAATACAAATGTGTAAATAAAAACAGCTAAGTATCAATTATATTTATCTTGAGGATAGATGTAATTTTGTACCTCCCCTGGTACTTACACTTAGGTATTTATAAGTACTTCTCTCATTAGGTATTCAAATGAAGAGATATTTACCTTGTTAATGATGAGGGAGTGTACTTGTCCATCAGCTGTGACCTTGAGATGTTGTTCATCTATCTGTAAAGGTTCATTGTCCTTCATCCTGTGGAGTAGAGAGAGAGAGGAACAAGGTTAAGTTACAGAAAATGCCCTGGACGATAACTTCAATTCAAACAAAACCGAACTCTTCTTCTTTTTTATTTTAAAATAAATAATGAAAATTTAATGACTTTTTTTTAATTTGCCAAAAAATCCTACCTACTTAAGTTGTTACAATGTTGTGATTTTTTAGACTTGAAGTTGGCACGCGGATGATATAATATAATTGTGACAATCTGCTGAAGACGTGTCTGGAATTTAGACCCGAAACGTCCAGTACATACAAAGGTATGTGCCAACTTTAAGTTCAGAAAACCACAACAATGTAAATAATGAAAACAGCTAATATTCAAAAACATTTTGAATCATAGAAGTATGCACAAATTCATCATCAACAAAGAGCACCATTGTAATTCATAACAATCACTTTTCGAAGAAGAAAAGTTTCGTTATCCTAAATCCTTGGTAGGGAAAGTAATGTTTTTAACTACATCAGCAGTCAACTGCTGAACGCCATCGATAGCGACATAGAGCTTGTCAACAATTTCTTCTACAATCAGCTGTGGAAGCCGGAGATTTTCGATTTTAAGAACGGAGATAAGGAAGAGGCCGAGTTCAAGAAACCTTTGAACACGATGGATTCGTCTCTGAACAGCACTGCCAAGTCCAACACCATGTCTGCCTCCAGCCGTCATGATCGCCCAAGACTTGGCAGCCGGCTGCAAACCCCTCCTCCAAATGCTGCAGAACAATCAGAAAATCGTCGAAGAGGAAGAACACTTTGACATCAGCAGTCAACTGCTGAACGCCATCGATAGCGACATAGAGCTTGTCAACAATTTCTTCTACAATCAGCTGTGGAAGCCGGAGATCTTCGATTTTAAGAACGGCGAGAAGGAAGAGGCCGAGTTCAAGAAACCTTTGAACACGATGGATTCGTCTCTGAACAGCACGGCCAAGTCCAACACCATGTCTGCCTCGCTGCTAGATGAGACGTTTGACTCGGTTATCAATGCGTCTGCTAGCATGCAAGATGACACGGATGCTAATGAATCCACCACTATCAACGAGTCTACCATCAACGAATCAACAATGAATGATGAGAAAGAAGAACCCTGTCTCAATGACACCGAGGACAAGCAAGATGACACGGATGCTAATGAATCCACCACTATCAACGAGTCTACCATCAACGAATCAACAATGAATGATGAGAAAGAAGAACCCAGTCTCAATGACACCGAGGACAGAGATCCTCTTGAGAAAGACCCTCTGGACACCCCAGACACAGCTGAAGATCTAGAGGTGGCAGCTGCCAATGCTTCTGCTCTCGCATCTCAATCTCACCTGACGAACGGATCTGACGTCCCGCTGAACCTGAATATTCACGCGAATTCTCCCGATTCCTCCTCATCTCGAGCATCCCCCGATAGTACCGTGTCCAGAAGTTCCAACCCTACGAGTACTTCAAGTTCGGGACACTCGGCTAAATACTCGGACGCTGGAGCAGCGATGGATCTTTCTATTTCTACCTCGTCAAATCGTGCTAGCAGCTCTTCGTCGTCCAAGTCAAGACCATCTCAGAGTAATGGCAGACACAGGTGAGTTAGTGATTTATTTAATGTAAATTTTGCCCCTAGTTTTAATTTTAATAATACGAATCACGAGGACCAATACGATTTACATAAGTAAGCTTGAAACTCTTGAGAAACTTTAAATTTCTTTAATATCTGATAATGCAGCTGTTGCCCCTGTTTGTATCTTTTCCTCCATTGTAATTTACGTGAGTTCTTGTGCAGTTATTTTATTATTATTATTTTACAGATTTTTCATACCTCGGAAAAAGAAAAAAAAGTAATATCCTAAACATTTCCCCTCTGATTTCAGGTCGGAGCCGATGCGCCAGAACTCGTCCAAATCCTCCCCCTCCATTCAGAACATCCTCAACAATCACAACCTCCTCCAGAACTTCCCCTTTCCCATGATGCCTCCCAGTGCCTTCTTCGATCCCGATCTCACCAAGTACCTCAGCGGTCTGGAGAGCTCGATAAGTATCACACCGAAGATGCAGAACGGGAGAAGTCGCAAGCGGCACAGCAACGGGTCATCCAACGCCACCACTGCTGCAGCCCTGACAGCCCAGCTTATTCAGAACGCTCTCAATCAAAGCTCAATCTCTGTGACTGCCACCCCATCCGGCTCGGCCAATATTGCCTCCAAGTATAACTCGATGGGAGGTAGCCACTCGCTGAATCAAATCCTCAACATCCCGGACTCGGTCAGTATTACGCCCACCTTGGTGGACAACTCGAAATCTTGAAAACGAGACCGACCCTATTGCTCCTGCATGTAACAATTCCTCTAACCTATTCTTTTACTCTCCTAATTTTTTCTTCTTACTCTCCTAAATTTTGATTTTAGATGTCTTGCGCACAAACAAACGAAGCGGGAGTCATGAATTATGACGTCATCGCCTACGGGAGCGTATGCCGTGACGTCATCACTATTGGTGTTAATACTGTTATTATCACGTTCCAAGCTTCCTTGAGTGCTAGAAACCCGATCACTATTGTGCGAAAATTGCGATGGTGAATTTGAGGAAAAATTGTGTTGAGCAAGAGATGAAGCATTGTGCGACACAGTCTCAGGGGAAGCACGAAAGGAAGAACTGTTTCCTTGTGAAGGAAAACTGTGTGAATTTTCGAAGTTCGAATTGGGTAAACTCGGGGAGGGCCTGTTTTCACTTGGGGTTCCACTTGCTCCCAAATCACGACCAAGGTCATTTGAAATTTTTTCAAGGACGTTTGAATAATTTTCAAGGACGTTTGTCTTCTCATCTCGCCGGGCGGGGAGTTTCTCCACAGGTTTGGCAATGGACATCCCTCGGTTTTCATCGTCAAATGATATAATACTCTGAGTGGGCCTCTTAGCCCGTCTCAGTTTGGACGGGCTAGAGCCCGGTGATACCCCGTAGGGGGAGTGAGAGCCGTGGTTGGACTGGTGGTCTGGAGAGGCGAGGATCACAGGTTCAGTGCAGTGTTTGAGCAGGAGGTGAGTGGCCTCGGGGGAGGAGTCGTTAAGCTCTGGACAGTCGGTGTTGAGCGCGAATACCACAGGGGAGATGTCTGAAAATGAAGGTTGGGGTATTGGAAAAGCTGACTTTCTTTTAGCGCGAATCGGTAAAGTAAGTAGTGCTTTATTTAGTCTGTCAGCTTAGAATAAGTTGTTCCATTATACTCTTTGCTAGAGATGGTAAAATATGTGTTGAAATATTGGAATTACTACCTACATGCTGACCAAACAGGTAAATATTGGGAAGCCAGAGGTAAAATGACCTAGTAGTCAAATAACCCGACATTTGCAAACAACAACAACAACTTTATTTCTCATGATTTATTTAGTTTTTATTTTTTAGCACTTTAACTAAGCTTAAGGGCATGTTGTATGTGCTATTTACAGTCCTCCTACCAGATCTGATGTATTAAAAACAATTTTTATCAATATAAAGGAATATGTGGATATTTGAAACACATCACATGCCTTCAGGCACACTCCATTTGTCAAGGGTCTAGGGTTTCCTTGCCCTTGTCGTTCTCCCTGGGGAATAATTTGAGGAAACACACAAGTTTATATTTGAGGAAACACACAAATTTATATTTGAGGAAACACACAAGTTCATTATATTATAGTCGTGTTTTCGCTAAAACTAGGAGTAGCATTGTGCTGTTTATTGAGCAACTGTACCGCGGTTACATACTTGCGGAGTTGATGTTTCAGGAGCTCGTTCTCCCTGAGAATTCAGATTTGAGGAAGCATATTAGGTTTTATCCAATAAGTTTTTTTCGTCTATCAAGGAGGGAACTGTAGGTAAGTACTGTAACCGCTAAGGTCTTATCTTCCCGAAAGCAAATCGAGAGTAGAAGAAAGCCAGTCTTTCTGAGAACGGACCTCTGTTTGAGATTCGATTCCTACCCAGGGCGAACCTGACCCTACACAGATAAGGTTCGTTCTCGGAACGGCTGGCTTTCTCCTATCCTGTCTTCCTCTCTTCGATTTCAGAAGAAGATCCCCATTGTTAGAGTTCCCTCTATCAAACCTCTCTTCCTTTTCTTCAATCGATTTTCTTTCCTTTTTCTTTATAAATACCTGGTTCAGGGGGAAAAAATTAACTTTTTTGTTCTTCCGTATCCAATAGAAAGTTGTATGATATTTATAGCACCTTTTTTGGGAACTGTAGGTAAGTACTGTAACCGCTAAGGTCTTATCTTCCCGAAAGCAAATCGAGAATAGAAGAAAGCCAGTCTTTCTGAGAACGGACCTCTGTTTGAGATTCGATTCCTACCCAGGGCCAACCTGATCCTATACAGATAAGGTTCGTTCTCGGAACGGCTGGCTTTCTCCTATCCTGTCTTCCTCTCTTCGATTTCAGAAGAAGACGTTCATTGTTAGAGTTCCCTCTATCAAACCTCTCTTCCTTTTCTTCAATCGATTTTTTTTTCTTTTTCTTTTATAAATACCTTGTTCAGGGGGAAAAATTAACTTTTTTGTTCTTCCGTATGCAATAGAAAGTGGTATGATATTTATAGCACCTTTTTTTAATTCTTTTTCTTCTTCTTCCTTTAAATCTTGCTTCTTCTTCTTCTTCTTCTTCTTCTTCTTCTTCTTCTTCTTCTTCTTCTTCTTCTTCTTCTTCTTCTTCTTTTTATTAAATCTTGGAATACAAAAGTCGTGTGCAAACCTCACCTATTCAACTCCTGTACATGGGCTTCATATCGGGCACACTTCTCCTCCAGAGCCCCTCTCTTATGATGCAGTTGGGTGGAAGAGACACCTCCATCACTGGTCGAACAGATGGACAGACTGTCCACGTCCTCGTCCACACCTCGCAGACACCCTGTATATAATGGAAGAGATATTGAACAAAGGAAGTGATTTTGAATGTGTTTAACTCCACGATTTTACATTTGGTTGTCTATTTGTTTCACCATACCTCTAAAACTCAACCAGTTCATCTACTTTTGAAGAAATTTGGTGGATATGTTCAACACAACATTTTCTCAATAGATCTTAGGCCGATCGTGTCTTGTGAGGCCCCGTGGTCGAACAGATGGACAGACTGTCCACGTCCTCGTCCACACCTCGCAGACACCCTGTATATAATGGAAGAGATTTTGAACACCCTGTATGTGTCAATGATGGAAGAGATATTGAGAACAAAGGAAGTGATTTGAATGTTTTAACTTCACGATTTTACATTTACTTAGTTGTCTGTTTGTTTTACCATACGGGGTCGAACAGATGGACAGACTGTCCACGTCCTCGTCCACACCTCGCAGACACCCTGTATATAATGGAAGAGATTTTGAACACCCTGTACGTGTCAATGATGGAAGAGATATTGAGAACAAAGGAAGTGATTTGAATGTTTTAACTCCACGATTTTACATTTACTTAGTTGTCTGTTTGTTTTACCATACCTCTAAAACTCAACCAGTTCATCTACTTTTGAAGAAATTTGGTAGATATGTTCAACCCAAGAACATTTTCTCAATAGATCTTAGGCCGATCGTGTCTTTAGAGGCCCCGCGTAGGAACCCTTTCATGAAAATCTTTGATGACTCCCAAACGGGTTTCTTTGATTTTGATGATTTTGGAAGAAATATTCAATAATTTAAAATACGTACATTAGGGAAAAAATAACCTCTTTTTAGAGCCACAAGTCCAAAATAATTAGATATAGGAGTAGAATCATTGGTTTTTCACCCCTCCTAGATTGGAATAATTGCATTTTTTTTTAAATTCAATTGGGCCTTTCAGGGGAACTGTAGGCTGCAGTCTGTAGCAGACCTTTTTCTGAGTTCTTCATTGAAGAACTAGTCAGTTTCAATGAACTAGTCAGTTCTTCATTGAAGAACTAGTCCGGTAATATGAATATGATCATGAAAATGACATACCTGTATAATCTGAATCAATATACAGCGTGGCATCAAGCGCTTGTTCATCAGCAGAGTTTAAATCAGCAGGATGTGATTCACGGGATGATATGTAAGAAGTGATCGGTGTTAATTCTCCAATACCTGTATCACCTGCAAATCGAAATAGGATAGTGTTTACGAATCAGAGAGCGAGTGAGTTAAATACTGTGGAAGATCAGGAAGTAGTCATTGAAAATAATGTAACAAATGTTGCCAGAGATGAAGATGCTGATTCAGATGACAACATGATGCCCCTTGCAGACCGTTTGTATGCTCAAGGAATCAAATGGACCAAGACTAGTCATTCTCCTCCAACAAGGGAATTCACAGAAAACGTTCAGCATACCGGTTTCACTGAGTAACCACCCCCCATAAAATGGGCGGGGTTGGGCGGATTTTTTCAGAAACCTCATTTTTTATCATATCTGAACTGGGATTTTTGAGAAATTTTAAAAAATTCCCAAAATTTGAGGTCGCGTGCTTCAAAGGGTTAAGAACTCTTTTCAGTGGACCACCCGACCACTGAGTCAAATCTTAATGCCACATTATGTGATAGTAGTGTGTTTCTAACTTTAGGGGTCTCGTTATTAAAATCATTTCTCTATTTCATGTTAATCTGTTAATGCAGGCCGGGCATCGAGCTCTTGACGTTCGTGCGCCTCCCGGCACACTTGATGCTCCTATTTTAAACCAGAATGTAAAATTACGTTCTCATGAAAGAGGACAAAAAGAGAACAAAATCAGGGTTTTTACGCTTCTGCCAGAATTAAATTCCAAACCTTTTCTTGGACTTTTTGGCCGATTTTCAGATTCCATGACTTTTCCATGTTTTCCAGGTTGCGTATAAACCCTGGAAAGAAAAACCAAGTCTTACCCATTATCCTAAGGCCGGAGAACTCATTGTTAGACGTCGCACTCGAGTACACAGATCCACCACAATCATCCACCGTAGTCACCGAAGACAAATCCGATAGCGACCGGTTATCCGATGAATCAAACCGGTTGTCCGAATACTGGGACACGGACATAATGTCCGGCCCAGTGTCCGATATTGGGGGTCCTCCCCCTACAATGAGTCCGTTCAGCTCGGGGGCCGATATTTGGGAGCTGCTGTCTTCTAAACTGTCCTGGCTGGAACGGGTAGAATGAGGATCGGCAAATGTTGGAGGCGTTAGATACACACTGACGGCATCTTCACTCTACAATGAGTCCGTTCAGCTCGGGGGCCGATATTTGGGAGCTGCTGTCTTCTAAACTGTCCTGGCTGGAACGGGTAGAATGAGGATCCGCAAATGTTGGAGGCGTTAGATACACACTGACGGCATCTTCACCGGTTTTTGATTTTGGAGTGTCACTGTTTGAAGAGGCCGGGAGGTCTGAAATCGAGAAAAAGAGGAGAAATGTAAAGTTGTCCTGGCGTGGTGTTCGTCTGGTAAACTGGAGTATGTATGACCCACATTGTGGGTTCAAATCCCAGCCTAAACATAGAATTTCATTACATATTTGTTTGAGAATCTAACAAACCCTGTTAAACTGGCTCAAAATAGTCTCCTAAGATTTGATACAAACATACAATACAAACCAAGATCTAAACTAAAAAGCCTGGATAGCGTGGAGAGTAGCGCGATAGCGACCGGTTATCCGATGAATCAAACCGGTTGTCCGAATACTGGGACACGGACATAATGTCCGGCCCAGTGTCCGATATTGGGGGACCTCCCCCTACAATGAGTCCGTTCAGCTCGGGGGCCGATATTTGGGAGCTGCTGTCTTCTAAACTGTCCTGGCTGGAATGGGTAGAGTGATCGGCAAAGTTTGGAGGCGTTAGATACACACTGACGGCATCTTCACTGGTTTTTGATTTTGGGGTGCCACTGTTTGAAGAGGCCGGGAGGTCTGAAATCGAGAAAAAGAGGAGAAATGTAAAGATGTCCTGGCGTGGTGTTCGTCTGGTAAACTGGAGTATGTATGTGGGTTCAAATCCCAGCCTAAACATGGAATTTCATTACATATTTGTTTGAGAATCTAACAAACCCTGTTAAACTGGCTCGAAATAGTCTCCTAAGATTTGACACAAACATACAATACAAACCAAGATCTAAACTAAAAAGCCTGGATAGCGTGGAGGGTAGCGCATCTGTTTTGTGAACGCTAGGTCGCGGGTTCGATTGCCGCCCGGAGCGGATTTTATCCTAAACAGATAAGGTTGTTCTCGAAACGGCCAGCTTTCACCTATCCTGTCTTAATTCTCTCTTCACTTTCGGGACAATAAGACCTTAGCACTTACAGTTCCCTCTATCAAACCTCTTCAAATAATAATAATTTAAAAAAAATAATTACCTGGTAAGGGAAGGCGAAAGTCCTTTCTACTTGGAGTACTCATATCACTATTGGTGTAAATATTACTTTCAAACAACTCAATATTGTAGTCAGTTACACGGCACTTCTCAAATGTTGAAACAGTGTGTGAATGTTATTTAGTTATTGTAAGGGATTTTGTTAAAATACAATGGGTACCTACCTTATTTTTTACACCTACTGAAAATTGATCAAAGAAATGGATTCAAATCTTACAAGTTAAGTCGGTAATTAAAATACTGACAGGTAAGTACTGAATAACTTACTTTAAGAAATGTAATACCTAATACTTACTTTATGAAAGCATGCTGTGAGCCGGTCGCGGGTTCGATTGCCGCCCGGAGCGGATTTTATCCTAAACAGATAAGGTTGTTCTCGAAACGGCCAGCTTTCACCTATCCTGTCTGAATTCTCTCTTCACTTTCGGGACAAGCACTTACAGTTTCCTCTATCAAACCTCTTCAAATAATAATAATTTAAAAAAATAATTACCTGGTAAGGGAAGGCGAAAGTCCTTTCTACTTGGAGTACTCATATCACTATTGGTGTTAATACTGTTATTATCACGTTCCAAGCTTCCTTGAGTGCTAGAAACCCGATCACTATTGTGCGAAAATTGCGATGATGAATTTGAGGAAAAATTGTGTTGAGCAAGAGATGAAGCATTGTGCGACACAGTCTCAGGGGAAGCACCAAAGGAAGAACTGTTTCCTTGTGAAGGAAAACTGTGTGAATTTTCGAAGTTCGAATTGGGTAAACTCGGGATGGGCCCGTTTTCACTTGGGGTTCCACTTGCTCCCGAATCACGACCAAGGTCATTTGAAAAAATTTTTTAAATCGATTTATCTCGGTATCTAGAAGTCGTAGAAGAAAAAGAAAAATTCCGTTGGTCCTCATTTTTCCTACTCTATGACTGAAACATCACCCAAGTAAGCGCAACTGATCTATTGAGGAGGCTGCTAGCTTGTCGCCAAATGAAGAAGGGTAAAACCTTCGTCACTAAAGACCTTACCAGTTATACAGTGATGTTAAACATCTATCAATCAAACATATATTTTTTCTCTTCGATTTTCGGGACGGAAGGACCTCCATTATTATAGTTCCCAATATCAAACCACGAGAAAAGAAAGGAATATAGCGTTTCACTCACCCACTCTGATATGGACTTGATATATATGATGTGGATCACTTGGTGGGCCTCCTAGGAAGACACATGGTAACCACAGACTGACGGGACTGGGTTTGACTCCCCGTAGTGTCATTAGTTCTGTTGTTAGCTTCTCCACAGTGGCCTGAAATGAAGGAAAATGGTCATTATTGGTTAGGTTTATACTAAACATCCAACCAAAATCAGAAACGCTTGCGCACAAACAAACGAAGCGGGAGTCATGAATTATGACGTCATCGCCTACGGGAGCGTATGCCGTGACGTCAAAACTTCACGATTTACCGGTATTTTTTAAATCGATTTATCTCGGTATCTAGAAGTCGTAGAAGAAAAAGAAAAATTCCGTTGGTCCTCATTTTTCCTACTCTATGACTGAAACATCACCCAAGTAAGCGCAACTGATCTATTGAGGAGGCTGCTAGCTTGTCGCCAAATGAAGAAGGGTAAAACCTTCGTCACTAAAGACCTTACCAGTTATACAGTGATGTTAAACATCTATCAATCAAACATATATTTTTTCTCTTCGATTTTCGGGACGGAAGGACCTCCATTATTATAGTTCCCAATATCAAACCACGAGAAAAGAAAGGAATATAGCGTTTCACTCACCCACTCTGATATGGACTTGATATATATGATGTGGATCACTTGGTGGGCCTCCTAGGAAGACACATGGTAACCACAGACTGACGGGACTGGGTTTGACTCCCCGTAGTGTCATTAGTTCTGTTGTTAGCTTCTCCACAGTGGCCTGAAATGAAGGAAAATGGTCATTATTGGTTAGGTTTATACTAAACATCCAACCAAAATATAACGGTTAACAAAGAAAATAGTATTTAGAGCAAAGTTCTTGGCCGAGTGGGTATCACACTAGGCTTGTACGCCGGAGGTCCCCGGTTCGATTCCCAAGATGGTTGAAGTTTTTTCGGCTCTGTGCTTAGAGTTCGAGGTGCACTCAGCCTCGTGAGGACAAGTGAGTAGCTACTTTAATCGAATAGTGACCAGTGGCTACATTACCAGTGTGATTCTGTTCATAAATAATATGGGTGTTGGACAGATTTAGTTGGTTTAGTTGTACGAAATAATGAAATATTGACAAAAAAACAACTTTAAATTTACCTCTTTAGTAATCAGGTCCAATTTGAGCCTCTGATTCATTTCCAGTAGTTCCGAGTGCATCTCAGCCAGCTGTCCCAGTTTTGCCTCGTACAGCCTAGCCTCACTTTCAGCCTCGCTAGAACTAGGAGTAGCATTGTGCTGTTTATTGAGCAACTGTACCGCGGTTACATACTTGCGGAGTTGATGCTTCAGGAGCTCGTTCTAAAATCAAATATTTCTTGTTTTCCTTCCATTACTGATAGGAGGAGGGGAAGTAGGGGTAAGGGAGTGTGAAATCAGCTGATTAGGTTTTTTGATATACGTGGCGCTAGCTGGCGGAATTTCGAAGAAACCTTTGGAAACGTTTCGATGAAAGGAAGAAGGGTCCGTTGTATGACATTGAAAAAAGTTGGTTCTTCAAAAACGTGTTTTCAATAACGATAACCGAGAATGGTCTTTTTTACTTTCTATTAGGTATTATTATTTCTGTTAGCAAAGCAACATAAAATTCAGAGAGTAGCGCATTTATCTTGTAAGAGCTCGGTCGCGGGTTCGATTCACGACCGTGGCTAACTTTTTCCTAAACAAATGAAAGGTTCCTTCTCGGAGCGACTGGCTTTCTCCTGCGGGTTCGATTCACGACCGTGGCTAACTTTTTCCTAAACAAATGAAAGGTTCCTTCTCGGAGCGACTGGCTTTCTCCTATCCTGCCCTCTTCTTTGATTTCGAGAGGAGACCTTTGTTCTTCGTTGTTACATTCGTTCCCTCTATCAACTATCAAACACTAACTTACCTTTTCTTTAAACTTACTGAGCTTTCGTTCAATACTATGTACCTACTTTAGTCAAAGAGCCTCTTTGAAAAACATTTGAAATTTTGAATTCGAAAGGGCTAACAGATACATTGTATACAGACCTACAAACTATGTACTTACATAACTAGGAATAGAAATAAATAAACAAGGTGTATGAAATTATTAAATAAAAATACTTTGATTACATAATACATAATTCATCTATTGGTACTTGATGGAATACATATTATAAATTTAGGAATTTAATTGATATGAATGAAGAGATTTATTCAAGAAGACCTCTTCTTTCACTTCGTCTTTAATCCCGCTCAAGTGGGGTCGACTCAAGACTCAAGTTAGGTAATCAAGAAGACCTACAAGATGAAAATCAAGTTTTGAGTAAAACGGCTTGAAAGATTTTTAATTTTTATTGAAAGGTATTGGGAGGATTTTTCAATCTTCTTTCTTTATTATTTTTCAAGAGGTTTTTGATACAGGGAATTGTAACTTCAGAGGTATTATCGTATTTATCGTTCCAAAAGGGAAGAGATAAATAAGGCAGAATAGGAAAAATCCGGCCGTTCCGAGAACGAACCTTATCTGTTTACGAGTTCGCCCCAGGCGGGAATCGAACCCGCTACCTATTTAAAGACGCGCTAGCCTCCAAAATGGGCTGTGAATCGACCCAAGTATTTTTAACTTAACATCATTTCTCATTAGGGTTTTTGAAAAGGCTTTCTCCTATCCTGCCCGCTTCTTTGATTTCGAGAGGAGACCTTCGTTGTTACATTCGTTCCCTCTATCAACTATCAAACACTTACCTTTTCTTTTTTGAAAAGCTGTTTTACTCAAAAAGGAAACACAAAAAGGACCAAAGGTTCTTCTTGCATAAACTCTTCAATTTGCACATAAACGAATGATTTAGGAAACAAAACAATAATTTAATGACTTTGCAATGTCTTACGCAAATAAAATAAATAAATTACGATAAAATATAAAATTATACTACTGTACAATAATATTCAAATCTCTGTACATTAAACATCGAAATTGTGTGTAAAATAAAATGGAGTATGGAACAAATATTTTAGTTTAGTTAATTAAATACAGGTAAAGGTAACTGTTAAAGGTAATCCAAGGGGTATGTTAGTATGTAGGTACTGCTTAAGTGATGACGTAAAATCGGACACAAATATAGCATGCTTAGCTGATTAATCAATCAACTAAAAATTCAAATATTGTGTGATTAGCAATGAATTAACAGTTCAATTACAGCTTAAATTAAGTTTCAAAAAAAAAAAATAATAATAGACGCACCATAGTTCAAAAAGGTCAATTTCTTATCGTTCAATTTTAAGCACAAAAATGTTGTTTTGGGGGGGATATCACTATTTTTTGCCAAAAAATTTATCTCTGGATTTTAACGTATTTTTGCTCTGTGTCTTTGGAAACGGAAGTATCTTGAAGTGGTTTTATTTTATTATCCCAAAATAGGTAGGGATCTTCTCCTACCAGATCTGATGTATTAAAAACAATTTTTATCAATATAAAGGAATATGTGGATATTTGAAACACATCACATGCATTCAGGCACACTCCATTTGTCAAGGGCCTAGGGTTTCCTTGCCCTTAGGATCAACCTCATTTGTGGCCTAGCCATTTACCGATGAAAATTTGTAATGAGACAATAAGTTGAAAATTTGTTCCTCAATATGTGTTTCCAAAATGACGTCATAATTACGCGGTGAATTCTATTACGTCATAGGCCTGTATACTGTAGAGTTGTTTGGTTGCTATGGTTACTGGAAAGTGCGTCCTCTGCAGTAGGAGAAGGGGCTTTAGGTTTCAAACACTTAATACTGAGTCGTTTGATAGGATTAGAATTAGTGCTGCTGGAACCTCCTTGTACATGCCTGGGAAATAAACATATACATAATAGTTAATAGTAATAAGTTTATTTTTCAACAAATTAACATCAATAAAATTTCTTTCTGAATATATCCCTGTAAGTACTTGAGTACTTTTAGGGAATAGGAGATGCGTTATAAAGTTATTAGTAGCCTCTGTGACCTAGCCTAGTGGGTATCACAATAAGCTTGCATGCTGGAGGTCCTGGATTCGATTCCGGGCGGGATCGAAGTTTTTTCCCCCGGCGGGGTCTAAGGCTCTGTGTTTGGAGTTCGGGGTGTACTCAGCCTCGTGAGGACAATTGAGTAACTGCTTTGATCGAGTAGCGACCAGTGGTGACTGGTGACATTACCAGTGTGAAAAGATTATTGAAAAATATAGAAATTGATTGCAAAGGAGGCCACTTAGTAATGCTGTGATATCCACACAAGTTGTAAAAAAAGCTCTGCTTTATTCAAGTAATAACAGGGACATATTCAGAAAGAAATTTTATTCATGTTAATTTGTTGAAAAATTAACTTCCTTATTTACCACAAAGAATTTCAGACTTAAGATTGAAAGAAGAAAGGAATTTTAATTGTGTTCAACATAAATGCTTGTCACAAATGTCGTTCCCTGCTTAATGCAATACACTAAATTTTATTACTTAACTTGGACTCGAACCACCAACCTCCAGATCCGAAGTCTACCGTGCTAACCACTAAACCACAGACTTGAGATTGATTTAAACGTTCCTTCCATTAACCCTTTTGCACTCACTGGGACAGTCATGAAAGCACCTCAATATTTACCTCAAATTTACCTGGCAACATTGGCGGACTTGTAGAAATCGTTGAGGAACGGTACCAACGTGACGAGAGCAAACTTGTTCAATCCACCACCGCTAGAGGGCGTCTTCGCTCCAAACTCGAACTGAACAATACTACACACCACGGCACGCAGGTATAGTTCCAACTTCTGCCGTCGTTCCTCGACAAACAGAGCGCTCTTGTTACCCTTGTTGAAGATGAGATTCTTGGGCGGGAATTTGACGGAGGACGGAAGGTGTTTGAGGGTGACTGGGTAGCGACGATGAAGGGATTTGTTGAACGCGTAGAAATCGCTGTACCGACGGTACACGTTCCATTCTTCCGTGCCTGAGGGAGGGGGAAATTGTTCTGAATTTCAACCATTACACCACTGGGTTTGGTATTTGGTGTAGAATTGAGCCAGCGGCGGCGATCGTGTGAAGCATACTTAAATGCTTGTCAAGAATATCGTTCCTCAATTATCACACCTAGATTATGACGCGACTTGGAGTCGAACCACCAACTGAAGCCAAGCAACGTTGGGCGTGCTTAGTATAGGGAGGGGGAAATTGTTCTGAATTTCAACCATTACACCACTGGGTTTGGTATTTGGTGTAGAATTGAGCCAGCGGCGGCGATTGTGTAAAGCATACTTAAATGTTTGTCAACAATATCGTTCCTCAATTATCACAACTAGATTATGACTCGACTTGGAGTCGAACCACCAACTGAAGCCAAGCAACGTTGGGCGTGTTTAGTAGAATAATTTTCAAGGACGTTTGTCTTCTCATCTCGCCGGGCGGGGAGTTTCTCCACAGGTTTGGCAATGGACATCCCTCGGTTTTCATCATCAAATGATATAATACTCTGAGTGGGCCTCTTAGCCCGTCTTGCTTAGTATTCGGACTTTTTCCGGCTCCACTCGGGCTGATTGAGATTAAATGGAGGAGTTGCAATTGGGAAAATATTATTAATAAAAGATTCATCATCAAATGATATAATACTCTGAGTGGGCCTCTTAGCCCGTCTCAGTTTGGATGGGCTAGAGCCCGGTGATACCCCGTAGGGGGAGTGAGAGCCGTGGTTGGACTGGTGGTCTGGAGAGGCAAGGATCACAGGTTCAGTGCAGTGTTTGAGCAGGAGGTGAGTGGCCTCGGGGGAGGAGTCGTTAAGCTCTGGACAGTCAGTGTTGAGCGCGAATACCACAGGGGAGATGTCTGAAAATGAAGGTTGGGGTATTGGAAAAACTGACTTTTTTTTAGCGCGAATCGGTAAAGTATAAGTGTGCTTTATTTAGACTGTCAGCTTAGAATAAGTTGTTCCATTATACTCTTGGCTAGAGATGGTAAAATAGGTGTTGAAATATTGGAATTACTACCTACATGCAGACCAAACAGAAATTATAAAAAAGGCTTTTCTTAATTTTTTGGAGGCCTTCTAGAAGCCCTTTTGAAGAAATTCTTTATGGTTTGTATTTATGATTTTTTATGAAATTTAGCAAACAGGTTCAACACAGTATGGTCTTAATTGGAATTTTGGGGAGCACATATGTATAGGCCATTTTTCCAAGTGATTTCTAGTTTCCCTTTCCCTGAAGCCTGAACTACTAGTATACTAGTATTAGTATTTACTACACATCTTACTGGAAAGCACACAATACCTGCAGCAGCTTTGAGGAGCACCCTGTGTTTATCTTTGTCTCGAACCCAGGCCTTTGATTCGTAGAACTGTTGCAGAACTTCTGATTCAGACAGTAGACACTTGAGATATCGTTCCAGGGATCTCTCGTTGAGAGCAGATCTCAGCCATGCTCTGCCTAGGTTGTAGAAATGAGAAGTCTTGATATTATTCAACACTTTTTTTTTTCTTTTTTTTACCTATTTAATTTCTGATGTAGGTAAGGACTTTTTGGTACCTACAGCAAATTTAAACAGAATTTTTAGCATCCTAAAGATACATTTTTCACAGGAATCAACCATTGATTCAAATATATTACCAAAATGTATTTTCTTCATCGGTTGACGATATGGAAACATTTCATCAACAGGTGTTGCTGGATCTCTCGTTGAGAGCAGATCTCAGCCATGCTCTGCCTAGATTGTAGAAATGAGAAGTCTTGATATTATTCAATGCTTTTTATTTTATTATTATTATTATTTTTTACCTACCTATTTAATTTCCGATGTAGGTAAGGACTTTTTGGTACCTACAGCAAATTTAAAGAGAACTTTTAGCATCCTAAAGATACATTTTTCACAGGAATCAACCATTGATTCAAATATATTACCAAAATGTATTTTCTTCATTGGTTGATGATATGGAAACATTTCATCAACAGGTGTTGCTTACTTCATTTCTCATGATTTATTTAGTTTTTATTTTTTTAGCACTTTAACTTACAGCAAATTTAAACAGAATTTTTAGCATCCTAAAGATACATTTTTCACAGGAATCAACCATTGATTGAAATATATTACCTACCAAAATGTATTTTCTTCATTGGTTGATGATATGGAAACATTTCATCAACAGGTGTTTCTTACTTTATTTCTCAAGATTTATTTAGTTTTTATTTTTTAGCACTTTAACAAAGCTTAAGGGCATGTTGTATGTGCTATTTACAGTTGTTTCATGGCTTACCTCTGCCTATGTCCGTACATATTGATTTCAGAGAGAGAAACCTCTCTCGTTCATGTGTGGGGAGTACAAAACTAATGCAATTCCAGAACTCTAGCTTTCCCTTGTTTGTGATGTTGAATTCTCGCATATATTCTGACAGTTTCCTGCAAAAATCAAAACATAAAATTAAGTATTCTATAGCCCACTATTTATGTACCTGAAATAAAAAATAGAATTGATTAATAAACTGCTGTGGAAAAGAAAAGGAAAAGAAAAAAAAAAAATGTGTGTGAAACTGAATAGATTCAATTCAGTCGTTCTCCCTGGGGAATAATTTGAGGAAACACACAAGTTTATATTTGAGGAAACACACAAATTTATATTTGAGGAAACACACAAGTTTATTATATTATAGTCGTGTTTTCGCTAGAACTAGGAGTAGCATTGTGCTGTTTATTGAGCAACTGTACCGCGGTTACATACTTGCGGAGTAGATGCTTCAGGAGCTCGTTCTCCCTGAGAATTCAGATTTGAGGAAGCATATTAGATTTTTTCCAATAAGTTTTTTTTCGTCTATCAAAAGCTCGTTCTCCCTGGGGAATAATTTGAGGAAACACACAAGTTTATATTTGAGGAAACACACAAATTTATATTTGAGGAAACACACAAATTTATATTTGAGGAAACATAAACACACAAGTTTATTATATTACTTATAGTCGTGTTTTCGCTAGAACTAGGAGTAGCATTGTGTTGTTTATTGAGCAACTGTACCGCTGTTACATACTTGCGGAGCTGATGCTTCAGGAGCTCGTTCTCCCTGAGAATTCAGATTTGAGGAAGCATATTAGATTTTTTCTAATAAGTTTTTTTCGTCTATCAAGGAGGGAACTGTAGGTAAGTACTGTAACCGCTAAGGTCTTATCTTCCCGAAAGCAAATCGAGAATAGAAGAAAGCCAGTCTTTCTGAGAACAAACCTCTGTTTGCGATTCGATTCCTACCCAGGGCGAACCTGATCCTACACAGATAAGGTTCGTTCTCGGAACGGCTGGCTTTCTCCTATCCTGTCTTCCTCTCTTCGATTTCAGAAGAAGA
>NW_007377750.1:0-1025 GCF_000475195.1 Diaphorina citri
AAATTTTAAAAGAAAACGCTGATCAGGGATTTTTTTCATGGATCTTGCGGAATTCGGATGTGGCACTTACAAAAAGGTACAAATAAGGTCATATTTGTAACTGTGTAGTAAGTAAGCTTGATATGACCAATATTAAACTTGGATCAAATGATGGCCTGTTAATACATTTTAATGTGACATACATCATTAATGATCTAATTAGTTTTATTTTAATAAGTACGAGGAAGTATGTAGAAAAGTTGAAATTCTTAATTTACATATTACGTAGATGTTTATACTTGGTATGGTAATTATATCATTTTAGACTTACAGAGGATAAACTTGGTATTTATCAGGCTATAAGAACGAAATTTGAAAGGGGGAGAATATACAAAAAAAAAAAATCCCATTATCTAGATAAAATGCAAACAATAACAAAATACAAGGTTAATTGTCTAACAAAAAATAACAATTCAACGAGAATCAGTTAGATAAGTAGTAAGTACCTATACAAAGGTACCTACACGATTTTTGTTGAAATAGAAATTTTAATTTAAGGACCCAAACCAGCTATTAGTTAAAATAATTATTATTTACAGAAAATAATAATTATTTATCACTTTGACTCGAAAGTAAATAAAGTAGTTTTGGAATTGTCCTGAAGATTGCTGCAATATTTCCTCCTCTCTATCAATATATCCTTCAATAGATGTAGGTAAATCATTGAGAGAGGGGCATAAGTGGCTAACTCAATCGTTTAAACGTATTATTGGAAGAAAAAAATCTCAAATTTTACCAGATTAATTGATATTAACCTACCAGCAATAGGACTCGAGTAATCTTTTTATTACTTTTATTTTACTATTAAACAACATGCTTTTATATAATAGCGCATTATTTTATTCTCATTTTTTAGAATATAAAACTTTATTGTCAGAGTGCAGTTGAATTTTATCTATGTATTATTTTTACAAATTACAGGTTTTTAATGTATACGGAGTATTGTACTTCTTCTTGTCTACATCACATCATCCATTCAGAAAAAA
>NW_007377750.1:1973-12427 GCF_000475195.1 Diaphorina citri
ATTGTAGATTTTCACGTTTTCTTCTTAATTTTATTAATTATTATAATTTAATATTCTGCTCCCTCCTGTTTCCTTTTTATTTTTTGTTGAACATACTTCTAATTCTAAATCCCAGAGTCTTTTGTCAAACTCAAAATACTCACGAGTAAGCTATCATTAAAAGTTGAAGACAAAACATGTAGGTGTAGCTAGCTAGTTATTTACCATTATATACTCGTATTTTATTTTTAGGAAAAAGATTTTACAGGTGTAAGGTAGTGCAAATGAAACAAATACAAGACACAACTTATAAGTTTTCATGAGGGAAAAAGGAAAAAAAAACTGCTTGGGGTAACTTTGAACCTTTTTATAGAGAATATTAGAATTACACGTTTAACTAATCTACAAATAACTAAATAAGTACTACCTACATGTAAATTCTAATATAGGTTCTACCTACATATAAATTTTAATATAATCTTCTAATGCTTGGAAAAGATTTCGGAAACATTGACTTGAAAATCTCAATATGCCCCTTGGTCAAAAAGTTTAGTCTACTTAAACTTGAAAGCTATTAAGTACTTGGCATTTTAACGGGGGACCTCAGTCATGGTTTTTGTAACTTTTTACTCGTATTTATTTTTTTTATTTATTATTATTATTATTTTTTTAATTTGTAGTTACCGAGATCATGTCCAATATCAGAAACAATTGGAACAATTGGGCTTGGGCAATAATATATTTTGGTTTATAATATGTCCAGATTGTCTACTCTTGTTTCGTCATTTTCTCCTTTTATTTGCATTGATGAAGTATTAATAGAAAGTAAAAAATAAATGAAATGATAGGTTTTCTAGTGCCTAATGAAACTACAACGTTAATAAAACAACCCGTAAATTGTTCAACACTACCACTACAAGAAGCTAATAAATTACTATGTATGTTATAAGTTATAAGTAGAACAATTGGAACAATTGGGCTTGGGCAATAATATATTTTGGTTTATAATATGTCCAGATTGTCTACTCTTGTTTCGTCATTTTCTCCTTTTATTTGCATTGATGAAGTATTAATAGAAAGTAAAAAATAAATGAAATGATAGGTTTTCTAGTGCCTAATGAAACTACAACGTTAATAAAACAACCCGTAAATTGTTCAACACTACCACTACAAGAAGCTAATAAATTACTAGTATGTTATAAGTAGACATCGGATTATATGCATCCAAAAAGTGTCAAATTATGCAACATAGTCAAATTAAATAAATAAATGCCGTTTCTTTGTGTTATTATTATTATTATATCACCACTTTGGTGCTCACTCCAGCATGGGATGATTTTCCAAATATCTCAATAATCTAGCGCTTAATGTTTACCTACCATGCTGGCACCAGTCGCTGTGTGCATTTGTATTTTACATTTTTACAGTATGCATCAAATTGCATTTACAATATTCATTTTCACATAATCCGAAGTCTTGTAATACCTACTTTATTTCTTTCTAATTATCGAGTCTATTCTACTCACACCTACTTCTAAATCTAAGTAAATTTAAATGATCTAATTCTACGAGTATTTATATGTGTATAATCCAATAATTTGTGAAGAAAAAAAGTGCTACAAAATAACTAAAAGTAGCTATTGAAATACAGAAGAATAAGATAAGGAAATATTAATAATAAATGCCGTTTCTTCGTGTTATCATATCAAAACTTTGGTGCTCACTGCAGCATAGGATTTTCCATATACAATCCTAATAATCCAGCGCTTAATTTTTACTTACCATGCTGGCACCGGTCGCGGCCCAAGGAGATATTGGGAAAATCCTACAATACTGCAGTGAGCACCAAAAATTCTTAAAATAAGGAAATATTAGTAAAAAATAAAACGTATTTAGAAGATAAACTACATGCTAAAGTCATAATCACTAGTAAAATCTACTTGTATATTAAATCTAGAAATATGTGCTACTACGTGAATAAACAAATGTGCTACTACAGTGAGGAAAAAAAAGTGCTACTAAAGTGCAAGAATGAAAAATTTAGTGATAGTCTAAACATCAATAAGAAGTGCCTTTAGTGCATGAATATTTACTAAAAATTAAATAAATAGATAAATGCCGTTTCTTTGTGTCATTATATCACAACGTTGGTGCTCACTGCAGCATAGTAGGATTTTCCAAATATCTCAATAAATAATTCAGCGCTTAATGTTTAGCTACCATGCTGACACCGGCACCGGATATATATTCTACTACATAGCTATTTTAATGAAGTGCTATTAAAACATGGGGTAGATGAAGAAGAAAAGAAAAAACTACTAAAGGAACTACAAGTGCGTAAAAATATCTAGAAGGAAAAATTTCTACTAAGAAAAATCCAAAATGGAAAAAAATCTACTCATAAGTGATCAATTAAATCTGATAAAACTAAGTGCTAATAGGTGAAAATTCAAACAATATGAAGTGGCACTACGTAAAACGTGAAGGAGAAATAAAAAAAGGTACTATGTACGTGATATGCTAGTACAAAGAATGCTACTAGACCAAGAGTTTTTCTAAACCAATGATAACAGTAAATAAATTATTATTATTAAATATAAGATTTTTTAAATTTATTTATTTAGATTTTTTAATATTACACATTGTAATTTATGTACCTAATTTTAAATAACGAAGAAAATAGAGCATCTAACTGTATGGTAATAAAAATAAATGCCTACTCACTTTTATGTATTTGCAGAAATATGTAACTGCAAATATTAACTCGTAATTTTACTCTAAACTATCTGGATTTATAAATTTAGCTAAACAATTTGAAAAAATGATACTTGAACGAAGAGCAGATGAGATTTCATTTTATGAATGGAACCGAAAATTGTGTTGTATGGTGTAGACAAAACAAAATTGTAAGATATTAGTTCTACTTTAATATCACAGTTTGAAGTCCTAAAACTGAATTTTAGAATTTCTAAGTACCTACCAGTTCTAGAAAATAAACAAGTGTTCACTTACTAACTCCAGGGTTTCATTGTTTTCCTTTTGATTGCGTTCAAAATACCCTTGCTTAGGTGTTTATTTAGTACCTAGGAACAACTTTACTGAAAAGTTTGTACATGGTTGATATGGCTATATTCTTGAATTTCTAATAGCTTAGCTTGATTATTAAGGTAAATAATCAAGTGATATGTTTCAATTTCTGACAGTTTTAGCTTTTAGACAGCATACCATTTGTCCAAGTTAATATTTCTGTCATGAGATGATGATTTCTGTGATATGTTTCAATTTCTGACAGTTTTAGCTTTTAGACAGCATACCATTTGTCCAAGTTAATATTGCTGTCATGAGATGATGATTTCCGTACTATTGTCCTTTCAAATATAGATCTGTCTGACCATTTTAATTTTAATACCATCAAAATGACCGGGAAGAAAATTATGTTATCATTCAATGAAAAATAAAATAATCAGAAAATAATGTGTTTTATCTGCAGGGAAGTATGCCTGATAAAAATAATGATTACCTATACTTGTAGGCTAATATCCGAATCAAAAAGAGGTAAACATAATATTCAGTACAATGATGCGCCTTGTCGAAAATGAGATAGCTAAAGTTTGTGTAAAACAAAATTCACTAAACTACTGAAGTAAAAAGCTTTGTAACTTTAATGATATGAAAACAAAAATAAACTTCATGTTAGAGTGTATTGTATCAGTAGAATAAATTATTTGCTATACACCTTAAAATAATATAATCTAATTTACTTAGTTATCTAACTTTATAAATAGGTAATGGTTATCAGATTTATCATTTAAATTTAAATGTCTCGAGTTGCTGATAAAATGGAGGGAGGTCTAAAATTTATTTTAAACAAAAACATTTTCACTATTGAACTTGCTATAACAATAATTGTATTTACTATAATCATATCTATTTTATTATTATTTATTTTTTCAAGTATATTGCGATATATAGTACAAATACTCGTATGTACCATTAACATCAAATATTTTACCAATGTGTGTACATAGAACAAAAATGAATGAGTTTATTATTATTATTGATTTTTTTCATACTATCAAGAACAGAATTAAACGTTAAGAACAGATGTACCTGGTTTTTTAAAGGTGAAGTCAAACGTTAGACATGTCAACGCACTTTCCTTTCGCTAGGACTGAAGAGCATAGAAATCTAATCTTTTGATCAAATTTGTTATTGTAAAATGTAAATGCAATTTCTTTGTGTTACTGTTATTATGTCACAACTTTGGTGCTCACTGCAGCATTGTAGGATTTTTCCCAATACATATCTCAATAATCCTAACAACCAATGTAGCTCACCTAATATATCATGAAAGCAACAGATTTTACCGCTTAAAACTCACAGGGTTCGAAAAGCAACCAAAGAGAATCCGAGTGAATCGAACCCGGGTCTCCCGCGTGCAAGGCGAGTGCAGTGACCACTACGCCATGGGAGCTGACCAAATTTGTTATTGCTTTTGTTCGGCCAACACTTTTGTCCAAATTTGAACGAAAATCTTCCTGAAGGATAAATAACCAAGCTTAATAATAATAGTATAAATCTAGCTCAAGAATCACCCAAACTCACTCAAATTTCTTGACCCCGCCGGGAATCGAACCCGGGTCTCCCGCGTGCAAGGCGAGTGCAGTGACCACTACGCCATGGGAGCTGACCAAATTTGTTATTGCTTTTGTTCGGCCAACACTTTTGTCCAAATTTGAACGAAAATCTCCCTGAAGGATAAATAACCAAGCTTAATAATAATAGTATAAATCTAGCTCAAGAATCACCCAAACTCACTCTTTAGTACACAGCTGGGTGATTCAATTCTGAATGCTATTCGTCATCATCCTCTTCATTCTGGTACGTTATGTATCTCACAGATGATTTCTCATTGATCAGTGTCTGTGAAGAAAAAAATAAATAAATAAACTACAATACATAATATATGTACTCGGACATGCATAGTAAAGCTATGATGCCTTCCATGGAATTCACTTCTTCTCAGATATGACCAGAACAAAATGCTATTCGTCATCATCCTCTTCATTCTGGTACGTTATGTATCTCACAGATGATTTCTCATTGATCAGTGTCTGTGAAGAAAAAAAAAATAATAATAATGTACTCGGACATGCATAGTAAAGCTATGATGCCTTCCATGGAATTCACTTCTTCTCAGATATGACCAGAACAGTCATAACAGTTAAGTTCAATAGCTTATGACTAATGATATAATAATAAATATTATGTATTGAAATACCTGTCTACCAACCTTTTTCTCCTCTTTGGTTGGAGGATTGCGCAATAGATACAGCAATGGGGCGTACATGAAATCCAAGATGGCAATAATGAACAGCATCCATTCGAAGCCGATTGTGTTGACCAACGTTCCACTCATTGCTGGACCTATTTCAAACAGTTAAATAAAGGATTCAGCGGTAAAACTCGAAGAAGAAGAAGAAGAAGAAGAAAAAGATAAAATTGTGCCTTTAGAAATTTTTGAACTATGTAGGTATGTAGCCGTAGCATAGTAAGAGAGAAATGCTAGAACAGCCTCCTTCCTGCTCAACAGGAGGCTTCCAAGAGGACAAAGGATACCATATTTGAGGGATACTGATATGCACGAAAAAAAGGGGTACCTAACTAGAAAAACACTGAAACCGTTTCCAATGGCAGTGGGTCATAAAAATGCTAGAACAGCCTCCTTCCTGCTCAACAGCAGGCTTCCAAGAGGACAAAGGATACCATATTTGAGGGATACTGATATGCACGAAGAAAAGGGGTACCTAACTAGAAAAACACTGAAACCGTTTCCATTGGCAGTGGGTCATAGTGTCTTACCAATAGCAAATCCAAGGCAAAACGCCACGTCTCCTATAGCGTAGACACTACCATACACTGCCGTGTGCCGAATGTCAACCAAGTAGCCTAGTTCAGGCATCATTGAGGAATCCACCATGCCTATAGCAAAGCCTAGACCAGCGTTGGGCACAATGAGATGATTGATATTCCGAGCCAATGGAATCTACAAGAAAAAAAGAAATAGGATAAAAATATGCCAGAGAATTTACCAGGGATGTTGGAAAATTTGAAGGAGGAAGAACACTTACCATCATTAAGCAAATCCCAATAATCAGAAGACCCAGCAATGCTGCTAAATACCTAAAAAAAAATAATAATAAAAAAAGTGTTAAATTAGTAATGCATTTCAAAGTAATGCAAGCTCTTATGAGTCCATTCCTCACACCTAAATCATATATTAGGTGATTGATGGATACCTATATGCTAACTACCTGCGACTTCCTCTGTGCCCATTCATACCTTACCCTAGGATGTTACAGGTAAGTTGGAAAGATATCTGCATATGAGATCATGATACTATTAGGTGATTGATGGATACCTATATGCTAACTACCTGCGAGTTCATCTGTGCCCATTCATACCTTACCCTAGGATTTTTTTGACGTTTTTCGTGTTCACCCTGTATACGAGTTATGTCATCTCTCATTGGTAAGTATGTATGTACTTGAAAATAAAAGGTCAATTTTTCATAAGGCTACGAGTTCAATACCACAGACCTCTGAGTTGAAGAATTATGATGCATCTATTGAAATTTTTGACTCGGGCATGAAACTGAACTTCTTGTCTGCCAAGCCAGTTTGATCCGGAACTAGGTAAATCAAATTTGAAGGAGGAAGAACACTTACCATCATTAAGCAAATCCCAATAATCAGAAGACCCAGCAATGCTGCTAAATACCTAAAAAAAATAAAAAAGTGTTAAATTAGTAATGCATTTCAAAGTAATGCAAGCTCTTATGAGTCCATTCCTCACATCTAAATCATAAAGATTTAAAGGGACTTACATATCAATACTTATCTATTGTTGTGGTTCCTAAATTAAGTTAACTAAAGTAAAATAAGACCAATTATTATCATGGAAATGCAGCCTTTTTTGAATTTCATCATTTTACAGTACGCATCAAAATAATGTACGTATGTAATGTAATCTCACCTTCCCATCCGATGACCCAAAGGTCCAAACAAGTTGGTGCCTATCAGATAGGATATACTGGCGGGCAGAAAAGATACCCCCTGTTGCCATTTGTCAGCTCCCATTGTGTCCATCATCCATATCGGCAAGGAAGGTTCCAACATAGCTATGCCCGTATTGGCAAATGTGATAGCACCTGAAAATAAACAAATCAGCAAGTAGCGTTCAATAGGGAATTGCGCAATTATCTTCCCATCTGGTATGCTAGACACAGTGTGTTTTACATGCACTTGAATCGGAGAAGAAATGACAAAGATTAGGGAATTGCGCAATTATCTTCCCATCTGGTATGCTAGACACAGTGTGTTTTACATGCACTTGAATCGGAGGAGAAATGACAAAGATATACTCTGAAATGTTGAAGAACAACTCAGTGGGATGAATACATTTCTCCACCGATTTAATTTCGAGCACTTGAAGCCGATTTACAGAGAAGTATCGACAGTGATACCTACTGAAGTTTCCAAGTAAGTAACGTAAATTAGGCCCAGAAACTAGGTACCTATAGAGTTGACGACTTGGTACATGACCACCGATTTAATTTCGAGCACTTGAAGCCGATTTACAGAGAAGTATCGACAGTGATACCTACGGAAGTTTCCAAGTAAGTAACGTAACGTAAATTAGGCCCAGAAACTAGGTACCTATAGAGTTGACGACTTGGTACATGAGTACAATGTACATACCTGCAGCAATGAGGATATAAGGATCCATGACAAGTGATTTCAAAGTTGGAGGCTCCACTTCTTGTTTGACTACGCCAGGTTGTAAGAGAAGCAGTTGAAGCACTGGAAGAAAATCAATACTGACTCAGGACTTTTGAGGTCAAGAAGTCAAAAATAACTAGGTACCAAATTTCTTTGTATCAAAGGAAGTCAGCCAGGGAAAACATGAGACTTCATAAGCAATAATAATTCAGTTCAATATATCCAATCTTATGAATGATGGACAAATGTCTCAAATAAAAGATGTCCTGAAATTGAACAATGTGCAAAGTTTAGAAAGTGTTTACTACAAATTGCTCGAAGTTTAAAAAAATATCCGTGTACAAAATACATAAATAGCTTGAAAAAATGTCTCAAATAAAAGATGTCCTGAAATTGAACAATGTGCAAAGTTTAAAAAGTGTTTACTACAAATTGCTCGAAGTTTAAAAAAAATATCCGTGTACAAAATACATAAATAGCTTGAAGAATTGGATAAGAAGATCATATAAAAAGATTAGTCAAAGTTCTACTAAGTGTTTACTATGCACTACTTTTTAAAATTGAATTTCTGATAATAGCTATGAATGAAAGCTGCTATACAAAATATTTACTGTAGGTGCAAAATTTGCTACAAGAACGTGTTAAGTAACTAGTAATGTGTGAATATGTGATCTATCTAAACAGAGAGAAGAGATACATGTAAACCTTAAATTAAAGTGAAAAGGTGCATTGAATTGAAAACTGAAGAACAGAGCACTGCAACTTCTTCCGTTAGCATAAGATAATGTAGTTTGCAATAATTGTCAGTTCAACAGAGAAACATACCTTTATCTGGTAACTTATTCGTAGATTTTCACATTGACACTAATGCATGAGGAATTAACACCTGAAATGTTAGTTTTTGCTTTAGAAATTGACTCTATTCTTGGAATCTGGGATGCTTCTGAGGCAACGATAAAGAATGTAATATAACTTTCGATCAAAAATACACCCAGACAAACTCCAGTGTATTGGGTACTTATTTCCGACTTACCTATCCACATGTACGGTACATAAACATAATACAGTAGTACAGTACGTAGAAAGATACTGCGATATTGATCCATTTTTTGCATATTGCTGGTTAAAGTTTGTTTTATTATATCATTAACATTGATTTAACGATAAAGAATGTAATATAACTTTCGATCAAAAATACACCCAGACAAACTCCAGTGTATTGGGTACTTATTTCCGACTTACCTAAATATCCACATGTACGGTACATAAACATAATACAGTAGTACAGTACGTAGAAAGATACTGCGATATTGATCCATTTTTTGCATATTGCTGGTTAAAGTTTGTTTTATTATATCATTAACATTGATTTTTATTTATTTATAGTTACACTTACATCCATCACCCAGTGCAAGCGCGGACAAAATCAAGAACGGCGCAGTTTTTCCGACAAACTGATACATGATACCTCCGAATGGCGGACCTATAAGAACTCCCAGGGCCAAGCCCCCCAGTGCTATGCCCATCGCATTACCCCGCTCTCGATCGTCAGGATACCGCTCAGCCAACATCCCCATTCCTAAAATCGGACAAAAGGAAATATGTATACTGAGAATTACTGACAGGCGTGAGGCTATTGAGAATTTGAGATGTAATAAAAGTGAGAAATTGAGCAAGTCATATTCGCAGAGCTGATATTCCCTAGTTTAGCTTTACGAATAAAACAAAACTATTCCCCCTCCCATGAGAATCTCGAGATTTAAAAATTAAATACTAATTTCCCCATAAATTAGAAAGTAGGAAAGTGGAGTCTCTATCATACCTGACAATTGTCAATACCATACCTGACACACTTGAGCAAGATGATCCAATGCCTTGCAGAGATCTTGCCAGAAACAGAACGCCATACGTTCTTCCGAAAGCAAAAACTGTAAAGATATTCAAGAAGAAATACATTTTGGAGTGGGTTATGGTAAATCCTAAGCAGATATTCTGAACTTCCCCAAAAAAAAAAACCTTTAGTGTTGGTACTTGGTTAATTATCTAGAGTTGGCAGTACCCTAAAAGAAAAAGCCATGGATAGAAGGGGCTTGGATAGCAAAAACTAAAGCGTTTTGGACCGTAAATCCATAAAATTTGTTGGTAAAATCTTTGATAAATGACAAACTTACTTAAAGTGGAAAGGAACATGATGACAAAGCCAGTGAACATCGGGAGACTGTACCCTACCCTGTGAAACAAATAACACGTTGGTTACCAAAAATGAATAATAAACCATGCAATTGTGTTAATAGATTTGAAATTTAATTTTTAAGGTAAGGTAAAGGTCTCCAAGTAAAGAGATGACCCAAATTCAAACAGGTCACTTTCAGCAAGTTCCTATTTTATCATATTTGAAGATTATCACCCTGATTCAAGGAATGAAGTACGATTGAAAGTTTAAAAAAAAGTTTACGGATATGAACTAAAAGCATGGCTCCATGAGAGTCTTTTAGGACGGAAAATGCATAAAGTAAACAGAACGTACCTATGTGTGAGAATACCGACCAATGGATTGGCTAGCAGCTGGACAAAGGCTTTTGACCCGAACATCACCCCCACCGCTTTGGTTTCTCCCATGAGATATTTGTGGCGATTTTCTCGGGCCACATCTTCTGGTGTCTTTTGAGTTATATTTGCTAGAACGGAAAAAAA
>NW_007377750.1:13702-141568 GCF_000475195.1 Diaphorina citri
CTTGTTATTCCTGTCTCTATTGCTGCCTCAATACATCGAAATACCTGATACACAAACAGGACCTAGTCAAGTGAAAATGATTGTGTGATGAACAAGGTTTGTTTACGTCACTTCCCCTTTCTCTGTCTTTTTCCTTTATCCCTCTGCATCCCTCTCTTTCTACTCTCCCTCTCTACTCCCTCTTCCCTATTTTCAATCCTTCCCTCTCCTACTGTATCGTCCATTATCAGAGTCACTTTTGGGTATGAATATGAACAGATTACTAGAAATTGTATGTAAGTAAACGTGGGTGCTATGAATGGATTTTAGAAAAAATGAGTGGGTTTTAGGGATAGAAAGATGAGACCTTTGAGAGAGACACAATGATCTCAGTGCCTTTGAGAGAGACAGAATGATCTCAGTGCCTTTGAGAGAGACAGAATGATCTCAGTGCCTTTGAGAGAGACAGAATGATCTCAGTGCCTTTGAGAGAGACAGAATGATCTCAGTGCCTTTGAGAGAGACAGAATGATCTCAGTGCCTTTGAGAGAGACAGAATGATCTCAGTGCCTTTGAGAGAGACAGAATGATCTCAGTGCCTTTGAGAGAGACAGAATGATCTCAGTGCCTTTGAGAGAGACAGAATGATCTCAGTGCCTATGAGAGAGACAGAAAAATAGTTTAATTACTTTGTGGCAGCGTCCATGCATCATATGAAGAAGTCTGTTATGAAATTTTCCCTCAGCAGGGGCTCGAAGCCTCGGTGAATATTCAATCATGCATAGTTAATTTTGTTAGGTGAATATTAATACTCAATTTTGTTTGGTATAGTCATACTCGATTTTATCAAATGAACTTTTGAACAAAACGAATCTGAACTTTCGACTCACCCTCTGTCATATTCTAATATTAACTTGCTTTCACTGCAAGCAAAGCAAATCCCCCCTCTCCTCTCCTGTCCCGTCTGTTGATTTACTTCCCTTCCCGTCCTCCCCTATATCCCTATTCCCGTCCTCCCCTATATCCCTATTCCCGTCCTCCCCTATAGTCCCTATACCCTTATTCCCGTCCTCCCCTATACCCTTATTCCCGTCCTCCCCTATATCCTTGTTCCCGTCTTTCCCTATATCCTTATTTCATAACTTTTCATTCAGCACCGGAGATATTTGTTGAATGCGTTCGGTGTGCTGACTCGAAAATTTCAAAATGTTATGCGCTGGAAGTTATTGGAATTTTGCTGCTATTAGAAATGGGTATAGAGAGGGTTCAGGTGTTATTTCCTCAAAGAAAATTCTTCAATAAGAATTCCGTCAATTTTCATTTCATTTCCAACATACTTGATTCTAATTGTGTAGGTGTCTATCTATACAGTACCTATCTATTGAAGATTTAAATTACACATTGTTCTCTAGATATAGTATAATCGATTGTGTGACTTCTTTTCCCACTAGACTAGAAGATCTACGAGTATTCTACACACTGAAGTTGTGACATGCCTTTAGTATAAATTATAAAACAAATTTTATAAATGTTGGGAAAAAATTCCAATTACGCAAATTTAATAAAATTTGTTCAATAAATAGGGATGAGTGATAAATTTATTTATTTCTATATGTACATGAAAATTGTTTATTAAAACAAACAGGTTACATCTGCGATACTCACTATCTCTGTCAAGTGACTTCGTCCATGTTCCATTATATTGATATTGCAATGGTTTAATACGGATTAATAGAGGAAATTGAAGAGGAAAACCACTGCTTAGCTTAATCTAACCTTCGTATACGAGCTTTGGAACCTATCGCCTTACACTTCCCCTTTTAAGCAGAGTGTCCAATTGCTCTTAAATTAATTAAATTAGTAAACATATATACCCACATGTAGATAACTTTTATCTATATTTGGCGTTTCTTTGCAAGCGCTATTTTGGCCTTAGCAGTTGAAGGACGGCTGCCAAAAATAATAATAGGCTCATAATTTCATCATACATGTGTTGTACCTACATGGTGGTATAAATACTTTTTTTTTCTTTTTCCATGTAAAATAAATACCTAATAAAAATACTGACATTGACCTTTAGAAAACAATGTGTATTTTTTTTTTTTTTTTTTTTTTTTAAGAAGAAAAATACTTACATAAAAATAAAATCATGCAAAAAATGATTTTTTAAAAATAAAAGTATTTGTTGAGAGAGAAGATGCCCTCCCTCACTTCGTCAGAATTATTGCAAATTGTAGGCAAGAAGAGGGGCGGGCGTGTAGGTATTGTTGTTATTTATTTATATTTTTTGCAAGAACAAGAAAATGAAGGTCATTGTTGAGAAAGAGAGAAGGGTGGAAAAGTGAAATTATGATCTCTTGTATGTGGAAACATCAGCATCAGCAAATGCAGACTGTAAAGGATGAAAGAGAAGAGGGCACAAGGGTTTTTTAGAGGTAGGATACTTAGGTATACCTACCTCCTATTCCAGGAATAGATTGAATGTTAGTACAGCGCTATAAATAGCTCAGAGGTGCATAGCTGTTCGATCGTTGAAATATTTGATACACAAACAGGACCTAGTCAAGTGAAAATGATTGTGTGATGAACAAGGTTTGTTTACGTCACTTCCCCTTTCTCTGTCTTTTTCCTTTATCCCTCTGCATCCCTCTCTTTCTACTCTCCCTCTCTACTCCCTCTTCCCTATTTTCAATCCTTCCCTCTCCTACTGTATCGTCCATTATCAGAGTCACTTTTGGGTATGAATATGAACAGATTACTAGAAATTGTATGTAAGTAAACGTGGGTGCTATGAATGGATTTTAGAAAAAATGAGTGGGTTTTAGGGATAGAAAGATGAGACCTTTGAGAGAGACACAATGATCTCAGTGCCTTTGAGAGAGACAGAATGATCTCAGTGCCTTTGAGAGAGACAGAATGATCTCAGTGCCTTTGAGAGAGACAGAATGATCTCAGTGCCTTTGAGAGAGACAGAATGATCTCAGTGCCTTTGAGAGAGACAGAATGATCTCAGTGCCTTTGAGAGAGACAGAATGATCTCAGTGCCTTTGAGAGAGACAGAATGATCTCAGTGCCTTTGAGAGAGACAGAATGATCTCAGTGCCTTTGAGAGAGACAGAATGATCTCAGTGCCTATGAGAGAGACAGAAAAATAGTTTAATTACTTTGTGGCAGCGTCCATGCATCATATGAAGAAGTCTGTTATGAAATTTTCCCTCAGCAGGGGCTCGAAGCCTCGGTGAATATTCAATCATGCATAGTTAATTTTGTTAGGTGAATATTAATACTCAATTTTGTTTGGTATAGTCATACTCGATTTTATCAAATGAACTTTTGAACAAAACGAATCTGAACTTTCGACTCACCCTCTGTCATATTCTAATATTAACTTGCTTTCACTGCAAGCAAAGCAAATCCCCCCTCTCCTCTCCTGTCCCGTCTGTTGATTTACTTCCCTTCCCGTCCTCCCCTATATCCTTATTCCCGCCCTCCCCTATACCCTTATTCCCGTCCTCCCCTACATCCTTGTTCCTGTCTTTCCCTATATCCTTATTTCATAACTTTTCATTCAGCACCGGAGATATTTGTTGAATGCGTTCGGTGTGCTGACTCGAAAATTTCAAAATGTTATGCGCTGGAAGCTGGAAGTTATTGGAATTTTGCTGCTATTAGAAATGGGTATAGAGAGGGTTCAGGTGTTATTTCCTCAAAGAAAATTCTTCAATAAGCATTTATATTTTTACTTTTTTTTAATTAATAATTGTAATACTTATTATTAATTGTAAAGTAATACTTATTACAGTTACCCATTTATTCCTTTTGTAAAAATAATAATAATAAAAAAAACCCTCAGAGTGACACCAGAAATACTTTCTGGATGACAGCATTGACATCTGTCTACTCCCAAAAAGTATCCGTTATTATTGGGCAAAAAATACATCTGCTATAACCTATAACTGATCAACCAATTCACCGTATGGTGTGAAAGTTGATCGTGTGAAAGTCTACTCTCAAAGGTTACCAAGATTCTAAGCGAAAAAAATGTGCCCAATAACACCTTTCACTTGCAATAACAAAATCTCTCCCAAATAAAAATAGCGGAATTATAATGGTTCCGAATAATAGAAAGAGTTATAATTTTGCATGTGAAAGAAAGTATTCAAATCTGTAGGATCACCTGAAAAGAGTTGGTACAGTTTGGTACCTCAAAGCAAAACGATGGGAAACTAGAATTAGAGATCTTCAACGCATGATTATTATTTCTGGATCCCACACCTGAATAAAGGGCCAGGTGATAAAGAGTTGGTACATTTTTGTACCTCAAAGCAAAACGATGGGAAACTAGAATTAGAGATCTTCAACGCATGATTATTATTTCTGGATCCCACACCTGAATAAAGGGCTCCTACAATAAAAGTGACCCTGCTGATGCTGAGAATAATAAACCAGTACGATAGATTTCTGTAGTAGATTTGAATTTATTAAAAATATTAAATTTAAATTGATGATCCTTTTTTCCATCTTTCAGTGAATACTATGGATTGAAAAATTGATTTTGAAGACTTTCTCCTTGTTCTTCATTATTTTCTATGCATCGCCATGCTTATATTATGACTACCACACATGGCATCAGGGCCGGATTACCCATAAGGCAGAATGGCAGACTGCCACGGGCCCCGCGCTTTTGGGGGCCCCGCGCTTTGAGGACTTACACTAGATGTCAACTTTAAAATCTTAAATGAGAACTCTCTACTAGTGATACATCATATCAAAGGTATTAAAAAACGTAGTACTTTGGTACAACAATCCGTTCTGATGAAAAAGTTCAAAGAGTTGTGACGTCAGATTTCACGTCAAAATGCGCAGAAACGCTTGCGCACAAACAAAGCGGGAGTCATGAATTATGACGTCATCGCCTACGGGAGCGTTTGCCGTGATGTCAAACTTCACGATTTACCGGTATTTTTTAAATCGATTTATCTCGGTATCTAGAGGTCGTAGAAGAAAAAGAAAAATTCCGTTGGTCCTAATTTTTCCTGCTCTAGACTTTGAAATATCACCCAAGTAAGCGCAACTGATCTATTGGGTAAGAAAGTTTCTCGTTTGGACAAGTGGACAAGTGAAACGGCTATGAACTTTACGGAAAAAGGCCTTTTACCGAAACATCTCCTCAAATGAGTATTGATAAACTATGTGGTTGTTAAATGTTGATAATTAATATTTTCCGTGAAATTTTATTGACAATCCATGTATGTCAAAAGATGGGTATCCTTTTATTTATAATCTTGCATACTTACATAGTACATACATGTTTTTTTTTCCTCTATAAATCTGTTCAACATTAACCTACGTGTAGACACTTTAAATTTTATACTACTCAAGATTTCAATGTTTGCATAAGAAGTAAAAATGGAGTCAACTTTTGAATGAATTTAGAAACTGTTAAGTGGTGGATACATACCAGATTGAAAGTTGAGGAGGTTTTTCAACTCTTTAAGAAGATAGAATAACTACTGGAAACTTTTTTCATCGAAAAAAAAAGCTTTTTATGCTTGAGAAAAAGATTCATTCAACTGAAAATCCGGCATTTGAATAAGAATTTTAAAGTTAAAGTGTGTACTGCTTTTTATGCTTGAGAAAAAGATTCATTCAACTGAAAATCCGGCATTTGAATAAGAATTTTAAAGTTAAAGTGTGTACTCAGAAGGCAAGTATGTACCCACTTAGAAAATTGACTTCGCCATGTCTGAGCTCAAAGATCCGGTGGGTGGTTGGAAAAGTTAAAGCTTTTAAGAAAGAAAGTAATGGCAGAATAAGAGAATAAGAAGTGCAATACTTAACAGACATAGACCAAGACGAAACAATAAAATTATTAATCTACCAGAGTATTATGAACAATAAATCTATCCTCCTACGTCTACTCAAAATCATTGGAAAAGAAGATTTTAAGAAATTTGCTTTCTCAGGTGATGCACTATTGACTCTGTCTGATTTTGAGGGGCCGAGTCTGTAGATTGATTATGTCAATTTAATGCCTTTCTTTATAGTTCACTCCTTGAATAATATTCGTATTTTAAATTATTTTAGGATTTTATGCAGTTTAGTCCTTCAGGGATTCTCATGAAGATAGATGGAATGAATAACCCTACCTTCAATTATTGACTCTGTCTGATTTTGAGGGGCCGAGTCTGTAGATTGAATATGTCAATTTAATGCCTTTCTTTAAAGTTCACTCCTTGAATAATATCCGTATTTTAAATTATTTTAGGATTTTATGCAGTTTAGTCCTTCAGGGATTCTCATGAAGATAGATGGAATGAATAACCCTACCTTCAAGTACATCTTATATAATGCAGAATGTTTTTCACTTTTGTTAGCTTTCCATTTTTCCACTTTAAAATATCTAATGCCTATGTCTAAAGGTTCAAATTGCAGTAGTTAAAATTTCTAAAGATGTTTATTTAATTGTTACATTGTTCCTATTGCTTCCTTTACCTACTAGTGGTGGCATTAGATGAAAGTTTTTGAGAAAGGATTGAATTCAATAAACCCATAGCGACAATCCTCCATTGTAGTTTGAGATATCATTTGGCCTGCTTACATTTCATGTTCTCGAGATAATACGAGATACTTATTAGATATGAATAATAGAAACTCACAAAAGACAAAAACACTTCTGGTACCAAAGAGATTGAAACCTAACCGTTATCATCTTCATATTCGGTCGAATTTCAATTTTGCAATGAACTTGGCTCTGAGTTCTGAGTTTACAATGTGGTTTCAAAAGTCACTATTGGCAGAGGTATGTAATTTTAATATTTTTCCCCTTTGAGGCGCTTGACCTTTACGGACTATAGTTACATAGTTCGTGCCTCGAAAATTTCATCTTTGATATCAACTATTATATTTTATGAAAATTACTGCCGCCGATATTCGGCGACTTCGAATCGAACTTGACAAGCAAAAGAGAGGAAAACGCAAAGAAAACAAGAAAAAGTATCTCGAAACTGAGTAGTCTGAGTTTACAATGTGGTTTCAAAAGTCACTATTGGCAGAGGTATGTAATTTTAATATTTTCCCCCTTTGAGGCGCTTGACCTTTACGGACTATAGTTACATAGTTCGTGCCTCGAAAATTTCATCTTTGATTATCAACTATTATATTTTATGAAAATGAGCTAACCGTTATCACCTTCATATTCGGTCGAATTTCAATTTTGCAATGAACTTGGCTCTGAGTTTACAATGTGATTTCAAAAGTCACTATTGGCAGAGGTATGTAATTTTAATATTTTCCCCTTTGAGGCGCTTGACCTTTACGGACTATAGTTACATAGTTCGTGCCTCGAAATTTTCATCTTTGATATCAACTATTATTTTATGAAAATGACTGCCGCCGATATTCGGCGACTTCGAATCGAACTTGACAAGCAAAAGAGAGGAAAACGCAAAGAAAACAAGAAAAAGTATCTGGAAAAAGCACGCAACAAGTTGAAAATGTTGAGAATACCGTAACAAGCCATCTGTTGCTTTCCACATAAAACACTGTCGAAACTAAATCGAAATCTTCCCATCGCAGTGTAACTTTGTTAAAAAAATCTGACAAAAAAAATTCTCGAGAGGAAAATGTTTGAACTCGCTTATCTCCTCATGCTTAATTTCTGAACAAGTGAAAAGTTTTGGAGCGCTTAAAATGTTCAATATCAATTTGTTAGAAGTGTTGCATTGTTGTGGTAAATATTGCGTGTGCTTATCATAAAACATGTTTTTATTTTATTCTCGAGAGGAAAATGTTTGAACTCGCTTATCTCCCCATGCTTAATTTCTGAACAAGTGAAAAGTTTTGGAGCACTTAAAATGTTCAATATCAATTTGTTAGAAGTGTTGCATTGTTGTGGTAAATATTGCGTGTGCTTATCATAAAACATGTTTTTATTTTATCACAAAACATGAACATTTTAGAATGGTTAGATTTATAAATTTTCCTTGGACTATTGTATTCAAATTTTCAAATTCACAAATTACTAATTTATTCCTGCTGTATGAATGCAGTCATGCTGTTTTAAAACTAATTACAAGTTAACAATTTTTTTAATAGACCTACCCAAATATACTCGAGAAAAAACACTTTACTTTGATCATTTTAAAGAAAATTGTAGTTATTCTCAACTAATAACTTTAATAAAAATTACAAATAAATAAAACCAGAAAGTATCTAATACATACTTAATACAAATTTCTTATGACTATTGTTCTCTAGGACTACCAGATAAATTAGATATACATAGAAAAAATAATAATAATAAGTCATGCACTTTAATTTACGTGATCACTAATTTTGAAATAAAATAAAGCAAAATATACAGTAATTTTAATGCTATTTTGAAGAATAAATTAATAATTCATTTTACCTGTTCGGTGGTTTGTAGTTTTCAAATTCGTAACGAATTATTTCATAATAATAACGGGGCCATCAAGCTGGCCCCGTGTCCTATCAAATAAATAAAACCAGAAAGTATCTAATACATACTTAATACAAATTTCGACTATTGTTCTCTAGGACTACCAGATAAATTAGATATACATAGAAAAAAAAGTCATGCACTTTAATTTACGTGATCACTAATTTTGAAATAAAATAAAGCAGAATATACAGTAATTTTGATGCTATTTTGAAGAATAAATTAATAATTTGTTTTACCTGTTCGGTGGTTTGTAGTTTTCAAATTCGTAACGAATTATTTCATAATAATAACGGGGCCATCAAGCTGGCCCCGTGTCCTTATCCTCTGCTTTCCGTAACGACTCTTTGCCGTCGAGAGAAAAAAAAAAAGGGGTAAGGTAAAAAAAAGAGGAAGCTTTCTCAATAAGTTTTCCAATCTATTTCGAAACTTTACGCAGACGTGAAAAATTACTCTCTGTTATCACATCAGACTGTGAAATATCCCCACTCGGGCTGTAGTTCTGATGTCATTTGCAATTATAATGTGCCATTTTATTTTTGAAATAAATTGCCAAAAGATTTTATAAAATAATAAAGGAAAATGTTTTGGGGTAAATAACATAGAAGTTATTTACAAATCTCGATACCAAATTATTGGATTTTTTAGGGAATTGTTACCTATTGTTTGAGGAACTTAAAGGACAGCAAAGGTACTTGTTAAACTCTTCAATTCCTCATACATCCCTCTAAAAGTTTCCGAGGAGAGAATTTTTAGTAGTAATAGTGGGTTAGTGGGACGAACTTCATAAACTCAGAGATAGTCTGAAAATTCAGCAGCCAAAATATTGTTGGCCGTGTTACATTCCTCAGTACGGTGAAAAATCATAACCTTGTATGTATCTTCTCATTTTAACGTTTCAATTAGGAAAATAGTTGAAAGCATGTGCCGGTTTCTTTGTATTTGTCGAAAAAGAATATTATACCAAGCAAATTGAAAATGTCAAGACATGTTTGGAAAAAATTCGTTCATATTACCTTTATGCTGGTTTTCCTGATACTCGTACAAGATAAAGTGGGAATGTCTGTTGATTGTTGGGACAAAATACATCATCGAGGGATCACCAAAGAGAGACATATTAATCAAAACACCAAAGTTGATTCATTCACATTACCTTTATGCTGGTTTTCCTGATACTCGTACAAGATGAAGTGGGAATGTCTGTTGATTGTTGGGACAAAATTCATCATCGAGGGATCACCAAAGAGAGACATGTTAATCAAAACACCAAAGTTGATCAACCTGAACCTAACCGGAGAAACTATTTCAAACATTCCAACAGTCTTTTGATGGATGAGAAGGCCATTTTGACAAGGATAAAGCTATTAATTATTATTCAACTGTTGATTTACAGAAAACGACCGACGTCTAGCAAACTGCTAACTAAAACCTGCTCCTTCTTCTTTCATAATTTTTCTCTTAATTCTGTACATATTCTTCTCAGCGTTTTTCGAACTTTCACCTCCTTCCACTTCTTCGAACTTCAGCCAAGATAAGTGGGAGGGAGAAAGGACCTCTTTTTCCCCTGTAACTAACATAATGGAAGTGTCATAATTACATTACACGCTCTTAAGTGTCAACAAAAAGCAAAGCAGAACCCAGAACAAAGCGGCATTCGATACAGCAATACCACTCTCCCCCCCCTACTGCTCTAAGTTTTGATTCTTGAGAAAATAAAGAAAGCTTTAGGTTCAATTAAAAGTTTCATTTAATTAACTCCGTCTCTCTTTCTCTGGCCTCGCTAGGTCTTTCTCACTTTACACCATCATTCTTTTCAACATCAAGTTGAAGTCTCTCTATTTTGTTCGTGTTGACCCAGCACCTAAATGGGAAGTATTGTGTCTCTTCTCGCCCATCTGATGAGACTCTATTTTGCATTCAACACATTTTACTTGTACATCTTTTTCGATACAGGGTATTCTCTCAGTTCTCCTTTTTGACTTCTTTTTTTTTTTTTGGCGTTCCCAGAAGTAATTTCGTTCCATTGATATTTCAAATTGATGATAAACTAAATATTCCTTCTCGTTACCGCGACGTTGATCCCTAGAAACTTTTATCTTTTGCAAGCTGCTCACGACAAAAACTACATCGCACTGAAAGTAGATTTCAGTGAACAACTGAACATGTCTCATCTTTCTCTCAGTTCTCCTTTTTGACTTTTTTTTTTTGGCGTTCCCAGAAGTAATTTCGTTCCATTAATATTTCAAATTGATGATAAACTAAATATTCCTTCTCGTTACCGCGACGTTGATCCCCAGAAACTTTTATCTTTTGCAAGCTGCTCATCGCACTGAAAGTAGATTTCAGTGAACAACTGAACATGTCTCATCGATCAAAAGTAGGGTTCTCTTACAAGGGATCTTTCTGAGGCACCCTGAACATTTACCCTCTAAGTTGATATTTCTCAATTTTCTCACAATTTCAGAGCTCTCTATTATTTTCACAAATTCATTATTAAATTTTCTCTTGGAAATATTAAGCTCCGAGAAGAAGTTTAACCCACTAAGAACGCATTTTTTCACTCCTGATAATAACACATCCTGATAATAACCTGTAATTATCATACTTGGCCGTAATAGTTGTTCCGGAACAAACCGGCCGAAAGACAAGATTATTTGTATTACCAAAATCATGTACAAAGCTATATAATATCCATTGCAAAAATCGTCGACATCAAATGCAAATTTCTACTGATCTACTTTTCAAAACAACACACCTTAAGAAGACAAGCAATTCTTTTATTGGGTCTGTAATTATCATACTTGGCCGTAATAGTTGTTCCGGAACAAACCGGCCGAAAGACAAGATTATTAATTTGTATTACCAAAATCATGTACAAAGCTATATAATATCCATTGCAAAAAATCGTCGACATCAAATGCAAATTTCTACTGATCTACTTTTCAAAACAACACACCTTAAGAAGACAAGCAATTCTTTTATTGGGTTAAAACTGAAAACACTATTTAGATACTCTTCATTTTCTTTGCCTCCTTTCTTCCATTTAAAAGTAATTAAGTTAGCGACTCAATTTCATACTAGTAATTTAACACGTTACTCGACCTTTTTAAATCCGTCCAGGTCATACTTGTTTAAGTATACAGAGTGTTTAATAAAAAAAAGTTGCCACCCCTGATAACTCGAGAACCGTTTAAAATTCGGAAAAACGCTGAAACACGTATTTCTTTATTTTTAAGGGGAACTTATATTTAGTGGATCTCAATTTTTCAGCGCTATCAGGGGCGGCCCCAGGGGGTCAACTTTAAAATCTTAAATGAGAACTCTCTACTAGTGATACATCATATCAAAGGTATTAAAAAACGTAGTACTTTGGTACAACAGTTTCAATAGCAAAACGGAATACGGTATTCATAGACCGTTTCCTATAGTAAACGGTCAGATAGCAGTTGCCTTTTAGAATGACCTTTTCATGGATGAAGAACCACTGAGAACCAGGATAACATGTGTACATTACAAATTACAACTCGATGGAGACACCAAACAAGGAACACTAGTTTCAATGAGCGATTCTCAGCCTATAATCTTTATTTACGAATGTGTATGTAAACAAGCAGCAACATGGGCAGTTGGGCAGATACAGCCCTTTGGTTTTGGGGGGCACCTACTGAAGACTGAAGAGGATCACTGGCAAGGCCTAAAGTTCGCCTGAGCGCTATCGAGAAAACTTTTCTCTTCTGAAGAGGAGAGAGGTTGTCTAACTATGTACATATCTACCTAAATCCAATTTCTCCATCTAGATCGGCAAATCTGGCGCTCCCTACTGGTCCAATTGGTATTGATACAAGTAGGGCCATCGGCTTTAATAAACGCCCTACTACGACCTGGTTTGGTCCAATAGGCTGATTTTGACACTTCAGGTTCAGGCGAACCAGAACTCATTCAGAAACAGAAAGCCAAGTGTCAAAGTTGACTCAGAAATTAAGTGAATCAACTGCGGTATTCATAGACACAACACATGGATAGTTTCAATAGCAAAACGGAATACGGTATTCATAGACCGCTCCTATAGTAAACGGTCAGATAGCAGTTGCCTTTTAGAATGACCTTTTCATGGATGAAGAACCACTGAGAACCAGGATAACATGTGTATTTGGTACAAGTTTGAGATCAATACGGTAACCAGGGCCGGAGTTATGGCCTATTCAAATTTTAATTTTTCCATGTTCTCTCGCCAATAGGGGAAGCACCAAAAATGGGAAATTCATATTGATCGGTGATTTGTGATTCAAATATGTCTAACACTGAAAAAAAAATCGGTCCCAAAAATAAAATTTCGAAGGATCCAATTTCACCCCCGGAGGTCATCAGGGCCGAAAGTCCAAATTTCATTTCTAGGTCTCAGTTTCAACATGAACCATTAGTGGGACCTATTTGAAGCACAAATCACCACTCGATATGAATTTCCCATTTTTGGTGCTTTCCCTAATGGCGGGAGAACATGGAGAAATAAAATTTTGAATAGGCCATAACTCCGTCCTTAGTTGTCGGATCGATCTCAAATTTGTACCAAAGTACTACGTTTTTGAAGACCTTGAATATGATGTATCACATCACAAGTAGGGGGTTCTCATTCAAGATTTTAAAGTTGACCCCCCTGGGCCGCCCCTGATAGTGCCAAAAAATTGAGATCCCCTAAATTCCATTACTTTCTTTCTTAAAAGCTTAAACTTTTCCAACCACCCACCGGATCTTTGAGCTCAGACATGGCGAAGTCAATTTTCTAAGTGGGTACATACTTGCCTTCTGAGTACACACTTTAACTTTAAAATTCTTATTCAAATGCCGGATTTTCAGTTGAATGAATCTTTTTCTCAAGCATAAAAAGGTTTTTTTTTCGATGAAAAAAGTTTCCAGTAGTTATTCTATCTTCTTAACTTAAAGAGTTGAAAAACCTCCTCAACTTTCAATCTGGTATGTATCCACCACTTAACAGTTTCTAAATTCAAAAGTTGACTCCATTTTTACTACTACTACTTATGCAAACATTGAAATCTTGAATAGTACTAAATTTAAAGTGTCTACACGAAGGTTAATGTTAAACAGATTAATAGAGGGGGGAAAAAAAAACATGTATGTAAGTATGCAAGCTTAAAAATAAAAGGATACCAATCTTTTGACATACATGGATTGTCAATAAAATTTCAGGGAAAACTATTAACTATCAACATTTAACAACCACATAGTTTATCAATACTCATTTGGGGAGATATTTCGGTAAAAGGCCTTTTTCCGTAAAGTTCATAGCCGTTTCACTTGTCCAAATACGAGAAAGTTTCTTACCCAATTGGTTGATACCAATCTTTTGACATACAAGGATTGTCAATAAAATTTCAGGGAAAACTATTAACTATCAACATTTAACAACCACATAGTTTATCAATACTCATTTGAGGAGATATTTCGGTAAAAGGCCTTTTTCCGTAAAGTTCATAGCCGTTTCACTTGTCCAAATACGAGAAAGTTTCTTACCCAATTGGTTTTTAATGCCATGCAGGGCCGGATTAGCCCCCCGCGGGGCCCGGGGCAGTTTCAAAGGCGCGGGGCCCCCAGTTTGGGCTGATCGAACTTGAAATTTACTCTCTCACTGGTATACATTTTTTATTTTCTTGATGTTACTAGGTCTGATCTTTCTACTGGTTTTCTATTATTGCCTCCAGAAATATTTTAAAGACAAAGGTGCTAATATCACAAATAAAAATTGCCGTTTTCCTAGTAGAAGAGTTGTTGTCCAAGAACAGTCTCTCTCACTGGTATACATTTTTTATTTTCTTGATGTTACTAGGTCTGATCTTTCTATTGGTTTTCTATTATTTCCTCCAGAAATATTTTAAAGACAAAGGTGCTAATATCACAAATAAAAATTGCCGTTTTCCTAGTAGAAGAGTTGTTGTCCAAGAACAGAAATCTTTTAAAGATAAAGGTGTTAATATCAGAAAGGAAAATTGCCACCTTCCTGGAAGAAGTGGTGTTCTGGAACATAAATCTTCAAAAGACAAAGGTGTTACGATAGTAACAAAGGAAAATTCCCGTTTTCCCTGTAAAAGTGGAATTAAAGAAGCAAACTCTAAAAATGTGTTTGAAAAAATCCCTCATTGTATGTACAAACTCAATGAATTACAAAAATCTATTGAGAAACCTCGATCGTTGTTACCAAATAGAGATAGAAGTCTCAAAGAAAGATCCAAATTAGTACCAAGCAATCATACATCACGTAAAAAAACCTACGGGTCAAATACAATTGCCAAGATCTGTGACTTTTCTTCAGAAGCATCCTATGATGGAAGTGGAATTAAAGAAGCAAACTCTAAAAATGTGTTTGAAAAAATCCCTCATTGTACGTACAAACTTAATGAACTACAAAAATCTATTAAGAAACCTGGATCGTTGTTACCAAATAGAGATAGAAGTCTCAAAGAAAGATCCAAATTAGTGCCAAGCAATCATACATCACGTAAAAAAACCTACGGGTCAAATACAATTGCCAAGATCTGTGACTTTTCTTCAGAAGCATCCTATGATGCTTCGAAAATATTTTTATGTGTTAGAAAGGGCCACATTTTTATCCCAACAGGATTTACATATAAAAAAGTGAATAAAGAACCTAAACGAAGACATAATGCGAGGCACAAGTCTGCTGGGACAACCAAAAGATGTGACGTGATTTGCTCGAGATGTAGTGAAAAACGGAAACATGAACGAGCTACCAAAACTCGGAATTCTACAGTTAGATACCACAAGATCGACAAAGTCTTAACAGATAAATGCCAAAACACTCTGCAAAAAGAACTAACCGATACCCCTATCGAAGGAAAATATAAAATAAAATTAATTCTGAAGAATACAGATCAAGATAATAAATGTTACGTAGAAGAAAAAGAATTGAAAAACATTGATTACGAAGACAGTTCTAAATCGGCCAGCGTGGAAAAAAGAACGGAAAAGAAAAATAAACAGGGGTTTGTTCAGTAGTGTATAATCCATTGTAAGGTAGGTATTGAAAATACGTACGTACAGATTCAAGAATTTATAACAACAACCTATTACCTATTATGATTAAATACCAGCAACATTCTAAATCATGGATAGATTTGGTGACAGGAGTGTTTTCAATAGAAAAATGATTACGTGGCCTTTCACACATCAGATTTGGAATAGTTTGTGGAGTTTGGAGTCGTAGAAAAATGATTACGTGGCCTTTCACACATCAGATTTGGAATAGTTTGTGGAATTTGGAGTCGCATAATTACGACTTTGGTAGAAGTACCCGGTTAAATAAATGCGCACTTTACTTATACGTGCATATTGCACGTTTTATTTTCTGAACAAACCCCTGTTTATTTTTCTTTTCCGTTCTTTTTTCCACGCTGGCCGATTTAGAACTGTCTTCGTAATCAATGTTTTTCAATTCTTTTTCTTTCGTGCATATTGCACGTTTTATTTTCTGAACAAAACCCCGTTTATTTTTCTTTTCCGTTCTTTTTTCCACGCTGGCCGATTTAGAACTGTCTTCGTAATCAATGTTTTTCAATTCTTTTTCTTCTACGTAACATTTATTATCTTGATCTGTATTCTTCAGAATTAATTTTATTTTATATTTTCCTTCGATAGGGGTATCGGTTAGTTCTTTCTGCAGAGTGTTTTGGCATTTATCTGTTAAGACTTTGTCGATCTTGTGGTATCTAACTGTAGAATTCCGAGTTTTGGTAGCTCGTTCATGTTTCCGTTTTTCACTACATCTCGAGCAAATCACGTCACATCTTTTGCCTCGTTTCATCAAACTATTGTATTACAAGACTTGTAATACAGGCAATTTAATTTACAAGCCAGAAGTATTAGACAATGATCGTATTTCCTTTTGCCAATTCAATCGTCACCTGGTTTTTAAGGTAATTTTTTTAATTAAAATAAAAAGTAAGAAAGTAAAAAAAGAAGAAAAAAAAGTAAAAAAGAACACAAGTGAAATGAAATGGATTTTTCCTGCTCTCCCATCATTTTTGTCTCTATTCATTAAAGTTAATGTTCGTCTTCTCCCTTCTACATTTCTTCTAATGACAAATGAACAATGAAGAAACGGAGGTATAAAAACGAGTTATTTTTATCAACTTTATTCGTTTGTAGATCTGTATGGTTGTCATTTACAACTGAGTGATATAGTATGAACATTTTATTCACCCTTTGGTTCAAGACTTTGACGCTATCATTTTGAGCCATTGAACTATCATTTTGAGGCATTGAACTTCTTAGTAAACCATTATTATTACCATGTAGCTTTTGCTTTAGCCTATTCATTAAAGTTCTATTTTGGTTTGGGATAAAGACCCTGGGGTTTCTTGACAATGTCTCATTAGAATTTGAATGGCGAAAAGTCTGTTCTTGTTTACTTCCTTTGATATCCGTCTCAGGACTTTTCAATTCTTCTGACTCTGATTGATTCTTTCTTTCTCCAGTGTAAAATTCCGGATCATCATTTTCAGCTTTTTCTGTGTTTGCTTCCGATTTGACAGAGCTCTCATCGATTTCATAGTTGATATAATTAGTTTGTGCAGTATTGTATTTATCCTTTTCACCATCAATTGGATTAATTTCAATATTTTTAATCGTATGATTTTGTGCATTTTCCACGTCTTCAACCAGAACCTTCAAATAATGATTGGTCGCCTTCTCATCCATCAAAAGACTGTTGGAATGTTTGAAATAGTTTCTCCGGTTAGGTTCAGGTTGATCAACTTTGGTGTTTTGATTAATATGTCTCTCTTTGGTGATCCCTCGATGATGTATTTTGTCCCAACAATCAACAGACATTCCCACTTCATCTTGTACGAGTATCAGGAAAACCAGCATAAAGGTAATATGAATGAATCTCCAAACATGTCTTGACATTTTCAATTTGCTTGGTATAATATTCTTTTTCGACAAATACAAAGAAACCGGCACATGCTTTCAACTATTTTCTATTTTGCATTCAACACATTTTACTTGTACATCTTTTTCGATACAGGGTATTCTCTCAGTTCTCCTTTTTGACTTCTTTTTTTTGGATTTGCTTACACTTATGGAAGTAAACTTTGTTTCGTCCAAGTGTTTACCTGGTGTTGCGTTTTCAGGCATGTAGCGAGAAAGTTAAGGGGGACAAGATTCCTAGGGAGCACATGGGCCAGTTGGGTGACTCATGATATAATACGAGATATAGCAACTACACTGGCAGGGACAAAAGGAACCTTATGTCTACGGTCCTGGGGTAACTATCGCGAGATAATGCAAGTGGTTGATATCTTATCTTGTCGGATGTCAGCAATAAGGAAAGTACTGCGAGACAGTTTTCACATTCCATTTCAGAATCTAGAAAGAAGACTGATAGAGGCAAGTGAAACTACGTAAAACTAAGTGTTTTAAAATGTATGTTTTTAAAAACTGGCAGACCTTGCTCTCAGAATTAATTAATATTATACTCCATTATTGAAAGAAAAAATCCTCACCTTGGGGTGACAAAGTTTTTACTGTGTTTGCACTTTCCGCACACTCCCATATTAATCTTGGAAAAAATATAACACCCTGTGAACTATTGGGACTCTAGTGGTTGACCCGTCCTTTGTACGGGACCACCACACACACACAAATACACCCCCCACACATACCACACCCGTCACACACATCTTATTGAAAGATTTTCCTCACCTTGGAGTGACAAAGTTTTTACTGTGTTTGCACTTTCCGCACACTCCCATATTAATCTTGGAAAAAATATAACACCCTGTGAACTATTGGGACTTCTTCAAACGTCTAAAGTAGTAATTTACCCCCCAAGGGCAATTATTGCTGTTGGTTAAATGTCAAATGAAATTATAAAACTTGAAGGGGTTTGCCTTTGATTTAATTATATTGCTCAGTGAGGTAAATCCAGCTTCCGATTCCACCTGTAGACCTTTAGCTCTAATATAACCATGTTTCAGATTAAATGACAGTTTTCAGTAGCTTGATTGTTGAAGACTGACAGTTGTTACATTTACTTAACAACCAGAGGGGCCCCGTTTCATGAAACTTATAAGTCCTGTAATACAGGGAAATTGCCTCTATTAAAGCCAAATTTTAAAGATGGTCGTTTCACCGATTCACTGCCGGTCAACTTATCAACTATTACTGTTGCTCTTTGATACTGTATCGGTAGTGATATTGGCTCGCTGAATGGCAATTACTAATTAATAAAGTAAGGAAGTAAGGTGCTGATTACTGATTAATGAGTAAGGAAGATCAAGTTAGCCATAAATGTAGGTCCCTCCATCAATGTTCTACGCTAAATTTCATGACTTGACTTGGACAGCTTGGACTCACAGACTTATTCACCGTTCTTTACACGTATTCACCGTTCTTTTCAACTTCACAAGTGAGATTAATCTTCAAATTTACCTCAGGAAAATCTGCAGGAATGAAAGCGCACATCGAACTATTTTTTACCGGAAGTTCTCAGGGGGAGGAGGGGCGGGGCTTTGTTTATTATTGTGGCTTAACCACGATAGTAATTTAAAAAGACGTTAAGGAGGGGACCGCTCCACACGTCTTCTGCCTTACCCTCAAATTGTTACTCTACCTTACCCTCAGACCTCAGAGTTTTTTTTTCTACACTGTTACAACTTTTGTCCTGTACCCTTAAAACGTCAGAGTTGTTGCATTGAAATTTTGTCCAGGAAGTGGCTTTTGTGTAGTTTTTTAGTCCGCAGACTATGTTATGGAAAAAACTTTTTTATGTAATAATAGTAATAATGAAAATCTTTCTCTATGCTTAGTTTCCGACTTCACTCAATTAAGTCTGAGAATCCAGAAGTTGAAAAACGCAACTCTCTTGATAGAAGAACGATGAAGTGAAAATAAATGAAATTTTGCAAAAAGTTGAAAAGTGAAAGGGAAAAAAGTCCTTCTTTACTCGCAATCCTCTCCGGAAAAAAAATGTTGATATGCTGACAACGTCACAAGTCACAAGCCACCTTGTCAGATATGTATGTCAGGGGATTACACGGATATCCGCTGATGGCCCTGACGATGACGGTGCTAGACGGTGAAAAACTTCGATTTATTTCGTAGTTATCCTATGTCAGGGGATTACACGGATATCCGCTGATGGCCCTGACGATGACGGTGCTAGACGGTGAAAAACTTCGATTTATTTCGTAGTTATCACAAATATGTAGATTTAAAGGCCTTCGGTCTTTGATTGGTTGCCAGAAAATTGATTTTGCGGACCTAGGCTAGGTCAGGTAAGCTACTTCCGTTCGATGGAAACATTTCGTCTATCGTCGATTCAGTGAGTAAATTACTATCAGCAATTTCTAAAATGCATTGACAGTGATGTGCTGATAACTGAAGTGACTCAAGGCTGCTTATTTCTTGTCTGTAAACAATGATTCTTTATTCATTTTATATTGCGAATTTAATAGATAATAATCATAGCCCACTGTAGTGTTTTTAATTGTTGTTACTGGGTGTCTTCAAAGAAGTATTCCTGACCTTCGCCGAGGGTGCACTATGCTACATACTGGACTCCGCACACGGGAATTTCGTTAGAAAAGTCTCCTCATGTCAATGCAATGTAAAGGCCTTTCACCAAAGGTTCAGCTTTCCCCTTTGAACAAGGTCGTATTTAGAGGAGGGGCCTGAGGCTCCCCCTCGAGCTACATTTTTCTCCTTGACTGCAGGGCAGACTCCGAAAATTTGGAGCATCCACCCCCTCGACAAAATCCAGGATACGGCCCTGCTTGTCAATGTAATGTAAAGTAAGCCTTTCACCAAAGGTTCAGCTTTTGCGATTATGGTCGCGGATTTGGCGATTTTGTTCGCGGATTTTGCGATTATGTTCGCGGATTTGGCAATTATGTTCGCGGATTCGGCAATTATGTTCGCGGATTCGCGTCCCGAATCGACATTTTGGATATTTGGCAAGCCTATTTAAAGGCCCTCGGTCTTTGATTGGTTGCCAGAAAATTGATTTTGCGAACCTAGGCTAGGTAAGGTAGCTACTTCCGTTCGATGGAAACATTTCGTCTATCGTCGATCCAGTGAGTAAATTACTATCAGCAATTTCTAAAATGCATTGACAGTGATGTGCTCAGTGCTGATAACTGAAGTGACTCAAGGCTGCTTGTTTCTTGTCTGTAAACAATGATAGTTTATTCATTTTATATTGCGAATAGATAAATCATAGCCCATTGTAGTGTTTTTTAATGTTGTTGTTACTGGGTGTCTTCAAAGAAGTATTCCTGACCTTCCGCCGAGGGTGCACTATGCTACATACGGGACTCCGCACACGGGAATTTCGTTAGAAAAGTCTCCTCATGTCAATGTAATGTAAAGGCCTTTCACCAAAGGTTCAGCTTTCCCCTTTGAACAAGGTCGTATTTAGAGGAGGGGCCTGGGGCTCCCCCTCGAGCTACATTTTTCTCCTTGACTGCAGGGCAGACTCCGAACATTTGGAGCATCCACCCCCTCGACAAAATCCAGGATACGGCCCTGCTTGTCAATGTAATGTAAAGTAAGCCTTTCACCAAAGGTTCAGGCCCTTTGAACAAGGTCGTATTTAGGGGAGGGGCCTGGGGCTCCCCCTCGAGCTCCATTTTTCTCCTTGACTGCAGGGCAGACTCCGAAAATTTGGAGAATCCACCCCCTCGCCAAAATCCAGGATATGGCCCTGCTTGTCAATGTAATGTAAAGTAAGCCTTTCACCAAAGGTTCAGCTGTGTCCCTTCCCATCATTCCCCTGTGAACGGCAACAGGGCTCTCTGCTTCCAGTGATTCCTGTCAGACGGGCGTTATGATTGATGTTTCGGATTCATTAGTGACTCTTGTCACCCCCAACCTTCAGTCTTTGAAACGACGGACTTACTACATTGTTTTTCATAAACTCATAATGAAAAGCTCGCTTTTTTACTTTCCTTATCCTATAGGAAGGAAAGTAATGTAATCGGGTCAAATTTTCGATGGTCAGTTTTTAGTGCCAAAACACGTTCACAAGGTTAGCTGTCGTTATTCAGAGACTGTAAATTGTTACCTACATGCACCTAGTCATTAGGCAGTTGTTCCTTAGGAGCTCCCTGTTAGCTGTCGTTATTCAGAGACTGTAAATTGTTACCTACATGCACCTAGTCATTAGGCAGTTGTTCCTTAGGAGCTCCCTCGGTCTCTTGCGAAAGGAAGATGAGCGCACATTTCTTACCCCAACAGGAATGTGGGGTACGTATATTTCTGTGAAATGCAAGTTTTGGAATGATGCTTAAAATTACGTGCATGAAGTGGTAGCCTCGTACTCTACGGTTGAAAACTGGAAACCAATGATAACTTTCTGAACTTTTTTTTTCAGGTAACAGAACTCACGGTACGTCCGACCTCGGAGGTGATTTAATCATTACAGCGATCAATCTACGGAGACCCAAAAGAACAGTGATGAGTTCTAAGCAGTGATAATTCAAGTATTTGTTGATATTGTAACACCGTACAAGGTTCTAATGCTGGGCGATCAAAAATATGCTCGAAAGTGTCCATCAGCCCATCATTCCCGTTGATATTGTAACACCGTACAAGGTTCTAATGCTGGGCGATCAAAAATATGCTCGAAAGTGTCCATCAGCCCATCATTAGAGAAAAAATCTCGGGTAGCAAGTATGTAAATGAGTTCATGTCGTATGCCTAACCAGAGGTGTTGTTTCACTTTCATTGAAAGTGACAGGTGACTTTTTATGAAGCTATGCTAAATTATAAACGGTTGTATAGAACTTGGAAAAATTGACCCTAAGAAACCCTAAGAAATGTGTTCTCTTTTATCAGTTGAGGTTTTAATCCGGTACATTTATAACTCGAATGTCTAATCTATCTGGTACTACCCCAACTATGAAGAATTATTTCCAATATAGTTACGAGTAACATAAATAAGAGATAGATATGGTCACCACTGCTAGCGTTCATAAGGAACAATCTAACCATTGTTTATGAAGGCAAACATATTGGAAAGAGGGGCCAAGATAGGGGCCCAAGTGTACATTTCTATTATTCATAACGTCACAAGGTTAGCTGTCGTTATTCAGAGACTGTAAATTGTTACCTACATGCACCTAGTCATTAGGCAGTTGTTCCTTAGGAGCTCCCTCGGTCTCTTGCGAAAGGAAGATGAGCGCACATTTCTTACCCCAACAGGAATGTGGGGTACGTATATTTCTGTGAAATGCAAGTTTTGGAATGATGCTTAAAATTACGTGCATGAAGTGGTAGCCTCGTACTCTACGGTTGAAAACTGGAAACCAATGATTACCTAACCTTTTTGGGACTAGACTTGGCTTTTGTTTTCACCTAATGTTTCTGATATACTCATTCTGAATAACCGTAAATGTACTCGTAGTCTCGTACTACAAACAAGTATGTACCCTATAAGACTGCTGGCTAGTTAAGTAACATACAGTGTAAGTCTTCTGTTGGGACTGAGACTTGGCTTTTGTTTTCACCCAATGTTTCTGATATACTCATTCTGAATAACCGTAAATGTACTCGTAGTCTCGTACTACAAACAAGTATGTACCCTATAAGACTGCTGGCTAGTTAAGTAACATACAGTGTAAGTCTTCTGTAAAAATCAAGTCTTTATGTAAATTTTCTATCCATAGTAAAGTGTGGACGTATGAAGATATTTAACTATAAATCAACTTCCTCTTTCCTCTTAAAATCAAGTCTTGCCATGTGTAAATGTGAAGGTCAAGTTAGTCTAAAAGTGGCGATGGAACGGTTAGTCGGTTACACAGATCACATGTACATCAAAGTGGACATAATATTGTCATCTGAGAAAATTCCTAACCTCATTCTAATGGCTGATTTTATGACGACCTTCCTGCCTAGCGCTCTAAGAACTAGGCAGTTTAGAGTTTAGCGGGATACTTCTCAGATTTCAATCTACAAGAATGGTAGACGTCTAGGTAGAGGACCGTACCCCGTTGACCTTCTTGACCATACGCCTCTGATTTTGTGTTTCATTATGTATGAATCACGCAGTCCGAACACATCGTCTTTTATAAATTATAATGTAAGACTTCTACCATCACGCTTCCTTATCTATTTGAGAATTGTCAGAAGTGCCATTGATCGATTTCACACAAGGGTGAATCAGTTAGTATCCTGATATTCTTTTGACTTTTTTCTCCAAATAACTCCTCCAGTCTGTGTTTGATAGTTAGTTAACCAACAATGTCGTCTCCGCGAGTTATCGTAGTGACTGGTGCCAGTGTTGGAATAGGATCGGCGATTTTGAGACAACAAGCAAGCTTAGGACACATTGTAGTGGGCTTGGCGAGACGAGCTGAAAAAATTGAGGTAAGTTTCTGTACCAAGTTTTATTTTTATGCTTTTTTTAAAACTTTTTTTTTTATTTCAACCGTTACAAGAGCAATTCAATACAATAGGCACTTATTACAAAATATGTACATAATAGAAAAAAATGGTAAACTGTTACGACAGAAAAAGCGGTCGAAACGCTAATTCAAAATGCCGTCAAAATACTACCGACCATTGTTCCAATGTTAATTGAAAAAATCTTTTTGGGAATTTTACTCTAAATCTAAAGAAAGGTGCTCTTTTCTCATTTCTCCAGGAAATCAAGAAAGAAAATAAGGATTGGAATGTGCATGCACTGAAGGTCGATCTCAGCCAAGAAAAAGAAATAGTTGAAGCATTTAACTGGATCAAAACTAATCTGAAGAAAGTAGATGTCCTTGTCAACAATGCAGCTGTCCTGATTGCTACTGATGTTCTCAGTAAGTTCGAACTAATTTTCCATTTCTTCAGGGTATCTGTCAGCCTCGTGAAGACACTTGAAAAGCTATAAAATCTCGTTCAAACGCACGAGGTGGTATAAAAATTTGATATGAAGGAGGGAAAAGATGTTCTCTTGATGGGGAGAAAAACGAATGATTTTGCTAGTATCTAACAGTCTTAAATCCAGTAAAAATCACCTCTATTTATCACAATTTTTTCTCCAAGCACTCTCGAAGCTTGGGTATTTTTTTAAACAAAGATCTAACTTTTATCACATGTTTTTCTGCAGAGGGAGAAATGGAACATTGGAGGACAATGTTTGATGTTAATTTATTTGCGCCGGGCATTTGCGTCAGAGAAGTGAACCCCATTTTTCAATTTTTTCTCCAAGCACTCTCGAAGCTTGGGTATTTTTTTAAACAAAGATCTAACTTTTATCACATGTTTTTCTACAGAGGGAGAAATGGAACATTGGAGGACAATGTTTGATGTTAATTTATTTGCGCCGGGCATTTGCGTCAGAGAAGTGAACCCCATTTTAGCTGAAGATGGTCATATAGTCAACATTAGCAGGTAATGTACCTAATTAACCAAGCTGTATGCTTTTTTAGAATCGTTTTAACTGTGGATTACTGTTAGCACACTTTAATAAATGCAAATAATAATGAAATGTGGATTACAATCCTATTAGGTACTCCTATTATTTTACTCTAGGTACTTATACTCTCTGCCTTTTCCGAACTTTTGTCTTGGTTTCGAACTAAACCAATGTGCAACCTGGAACATGTTTATTACATTTTTCAAGTCAGATTTTTTTTTACCTATGTCTCTCAATCCACTTAGTAAGATTCTGTTGATTTATTTTATTTTATTTTAGAATCGTTTTAATTGTGGATTACTGTTAGCACACTTTAATAAATGCAAATAATAATGAAATGTGGATTACAATCCTACTAGGTACTCCTATTATTTTACTCTAGGTACTTATACTCTCTGCCTTTCCGAACTTTTGTCTTGGTTTCGAACTGAACCAATGTGCAACCTGGTCCCTGGAACATGTTCATTACATTTTTCAAGTCAGATTTTTTTTTGACCTATGTCTCTCAATCCACTTAGTAAGATTCTGTTGATTTATTTTATTTTTTCTTTTTATTATTCCCTCTAGTGTTGCCGGACAATCCATCCTAAAAATCAACGACTACCTCATCTATGCGTCAACCAAACATGCTCTAAAAGTTGTCACTGAAGCAACCAGAATGGCTCTGGCTCAGGAGAAACCAAAAGTTCGAGTCACGGTAAGAATTATGAATCTCTTATTTTTTCTTAAAATTGGAAGAAAAGAAAAGCTATTTCCATAAGTCCTAGACCTAGAGTCTTGTCATTCAGGAATCGCAAGACGGTTTTAGATGAAGTACCTACCTAACACTAGGTTCACACTGCACGTTTTTTCAAAGTTCGAGTCACGGTAAGAATCATGAATCTCTTATTTTTTCTTAAAATTGGAAGAAAAGAAAAGCTATTTCCATGAGTACTAGACCTAGAGTCTTGTCATTCAGGAATCGCAAGACGGTTTTAGATGAAGTACCTACCTAACACTAGGTTCACACTGCACGTTTTTTGTAAACCCTAAGAAATGTGTTCTCTTTTATCAGTTGAGGTTTTAATCCGGTACATTTATAACTCGAATGTCTAATCTCTAATCTATCTGGTACTACCCCAACTATGAAGAATTATTTCCAATATAGTTACGAGTAACATAAATAATAGATAGATATGGTCACCACTGCTAGCGTTCATAAGGAACAATCTAACCATTGTTTATGAAGGCAAACATATTGGAAAGAGGGGCCAAGATAGGGGCCCAAGTGTACATTTCTATTATTCATAACGTCACAAGGTTAGCTGTCATATAATATTTTCCTTATTTTTAAAAAACAATTTTATTTCAAAATAATTAAAACTCTCAAAATGATTATTTTTTGGGGAAATTTACCTCAACAGTCAACAATTGAAATTGAAAACAAACTGAGACAAGAAAAAAAGCGGACGGACAACGTTCAGGTGTGAACAAGCTCATTCAAATACAAGTGCCACTGAATCATCAACGTTTTTTTACTGTTGAACGGCAGAACAGATTCTAGTGACAAGAGAACAGTACAAACGTTTGTCCGACGTTTTTTTTTTTTTTTTTTTTTTTTTTTTTTTTTTTTTTTTTTTTTTTTGGGGTTTGGTGCAGAAAGAATATGAACAACCCTTGCGATTCGATTCATTCATTGTACTACCCGGATCATGATCATTTAGCTTTCTCGTAGACTTGGCTTTTGTTTTCACCTAATGTTTCTGATATACTCATTCTGAATAACCGTAAATGTACGGGACTAGACTTGGCTTTTGTTTTCACCTAATGTTTCTGATATACTCATTCTGAATAACCGTAAATGTACGAGACTTGGCTTTTGTTTTCACCTAATATTTCTGATATACTCATTCTGAATAACCGTAAATGTACTCGTAGTCTCGTACATACAAACAAGTATGTACCCTATAAGACTGCTGGCTAGTTAAGTAACATACAGTGTAAGTCTTCTGTAAAAATCAAGTCTTTATGTAAATCAAGTATTTATTTTAATTAAAGCATTAAGTTTAGCAGGTATAACGCTAGAATAATAAGAGGAAGTGGTTGCCTCGTTTCCATTTTCAGTTGCTTTCTACACCATAGGCGGTTCTTGCCTAAATTTTTGGGGGGGCTTGATTTTGAAGGTACACCTTAAAAATTTTGATTTAGCTTTATGTAAAAAATCTTTTTATAAATCAAAACAATCTTTTGGTTTTTATGAATTTTATGTTGTCTTCATATGGGCTTAATTCTAGTCAAAAGTATTGTATGTTTGCAATAAACGAAAATATTGGTAATTGTTTGTTCTTTATTTTCTCATTTTGTCGAACAGAAAATATGTAGATCAACCCGAATTTAAACCAAGTACGTTATCATTACAAAATTTGGTTTCCTTGCGTTTTGTTTTATTTTATGCTTAAAAAGAATTTTACTGTGTTTTTGGAATTCCTGATGTCATAAGGATTGTTCAAATGCATCAGAAATGTCTTGATCGTCAGGATCTTCATTGATCTACTGCCGTTATCTAAAAATTCTCAACAAAATTTCTTGAAAAACCCACCCACGTGTTGGGAAGGGAGAAAAAGAAGTTTGAAAAATTTTCTCGTCGAAGTGATTCCCATTCTTCATTGAAATAAAGATGATGGTCATTAACCTGTTCGGAAATCATGGGTTGAATTGAAATATGACAAGATCTAGTGATATAAAAAATAATGGTCATATGGACCGCGTGGTATTGAGTTTGTCGCCCTGAGTGGAGACCTAAATAATTTACCGAAGAAGATGAATGAATCAACTCTAGTTTAGTCTACAATAAATCAACTTAGACATCAAAGAAATGTCGACTTGCAAAAACGTTGCCTCTAAGACTTGACGCATAGACCGTTCATCTAACGTCACTTATTAGTCTACAATAAATAATCAACTTAGACATCAAAGAAATGTCGACTTGCAAAAACGTTGCCTCTAAGACTTGACGCATAGACCGTTCATCTAACGTCACTTATATCGATTTCACTCAAAGTATCCCGAGAATCGAACCCGAGTTCCTTATTTGCAATGACCACTCCGTCATGCTCACCCGACGGGTTAAAATACATGGGTCGAGGCGCCACCAATATGTTCATGTAGGAATTTGAAAATTGAACGAAGCTTTTCAATATAGCATTCCATTAGTCGAGCATTTCCATCTCGTATTATTCATTAATGTGTCAGGCACACACACAACTTTGAGCATTTTCAGGTGAGGATTTTTCCTTCAGTTATACATCTATGGAGCTGCTGGGATTGTTCCATCTTCGACTTAAAACAATTCTGTACGCGTAACAGTATCCCCTTTTGATCATTAATTGATTATTATCTATTTATTGAAATTTGACGAAACTCGGTTGTCGTTGTCTGTGAGTTTAATACCTGATGAATCTGTCAAAACAACTTCAAATATTTGAATGCATCAACAATTTTTTATTTGTTTTACCTCGAATTGTTTTTCTGCACTCACCTTCTCTGATTTCTACTGACACATTGACGTCATATGATTCTCGAATTTTATTTGGCAACAACCAACTCCCTTTTTCCGTGTGATTCTAATGTCAGAAATATGATAGCTTCGAATGCAGAAATAATAGAATCTAATGAGTAGATTTCATATTCTTCATGAAGATATTTCGATAAGAAAATTGATTAGATTTCTGAAATAGGTAAATATACCTAAATAAAACGAATCAATTGAAAACTTCTAAAAATAGACATGACAAAAAGATCAAAATATTTGTATTTTATAAATAGGTATACATGAAAATTTTTGACCCTTTAAACACATGAAGTTTTTCAGAATAATTTGTTTGGAACCTGTTGATTCCCAGGTTCAAGAGAGATTGTAGTTATCGTCTATTGTGGGTTAAGACAGAAAATATCAACAAGCAAGACGATTTTTTTTTTTTTTGAAATAAAGAGGAGAAATGTCAAAAACAACATTTTTTTCTTAACAAGAGTCGAAGAACAGGAGAGGTGAGGAAAAGGAAAGAGAAATCTTGTACCTAACAGGGGAAGATTTGCGGATGATCAAAATCACAACACAACTGTTCCTCCTAATCGAAGTACTTCTTACTCTTTTTGAGTATTTTAACAACAATAACCAGTAGTTCAAGTCTTAAGTGATTGTAGAACTTTAAAAAAGGCATATACGTGGCTACTCTTTTTGAGTATTTTAACAACAATAACCAGTAGTTCAAGTCTTAAGTGATTGTAGAACTTTAAAAAAGGCATATACGTGGCTCCTAGTTCAAGTCTTAAGTGATTGTAGAACTTTAAAAAAGGCATATACGTGGCTCCCAAGGCCCAATGGAGTCCGGAGAAACGAAATTAAAATAACCATCAGATTTGAGTCCCGACATGTGAAATATGGATGACATCCATATTTCATGGTTTAAAATAATATTTTCTTCAGTTCGCACTAATTGAATGAAAAAGATCACTCATAAAGTATAGTTCTTTCGGAGGAAGAAATAAAAGTAAGAGGGGAGCGAATGTGAAAGAAATTATTGAAAAAATAAGATGACATTGGCGTGTGATTTTTAAACAATACAACTAATTTAATCGAAGAAGGAAGGGAAATAAAAGAGCAAAGCATCCTGAAATAAATTGACAAACACTTTGGAAAAAAACTTTTTTCCAGAGCGACAGCATTGAAGATCTTCCACATTTTTCATGCTTTTTTTCTACAATCAGCCTAAGTAAGATTGGAGATCGTTTGTTCCTTGTTTCATATGTTGTTTATACTGTATCCTCCTTTCTTGTTTTTTATCTGGTCTCTATATGTCTGTCTGTATTTATTTCTTTTTATAATATTCTCCTCTCTCATATATTGCCGAAACCAAAAGTAAGAAAAAATCCCTTTTCCCAAGAGCTTTAGTAGGAATAGCAAGTTCAGAAAAGGCCGCAAATTTGATCAAAGAGTAAAGAAGTAGTATGTCTGACTTTCGTAGGTCATGATTGTACGTTACTGTAGGTCGTTTTAAAGCTACAAATTTTAAGAAAATAGATCGAAAATTAATTCCCCTCCTCTTTGGACATAGCTTTATTTTTCCTTCAGTGGTTACGAAAAGTGTTTAGTTACGAAAAGTGTTTAGTTCTTTTCCGATCACGTAAAAATGAAAATGGGATGCACTTAGTACTTAATGTCTACCATTGGGTTTCCAGCCTTTGAATCATACAACCATTGGCGGCAGATGAAGTGAAAAGAAACGTGAATGAATGAGTAGTACTCACCATTTTTGGTCACTAGTAATATGATTCGAATAATGCTCGTAAATATTATTAAGGAGCGCGGTAGCGCTCCGCCCCGCCAAGTCAAGAAAGTTTGACCGCGCTACTAGAGATATTATACGCGACAGGGAAATAAAATCCGTCACAGTTAAAAAACGGGACAGTAAAAAAACGTGCAGTGTGAACCTAGTGTAAGGTAGTAGTTTTTAACTCGAAGATTTTCATTGAATTTGTCTGTTTGTTTCACCACAACTGTCAAATATTTAGTTTGCTTTAATATGAAATTAGGCAATCAAAAATAAACACGAAGTTTTATTATTATTATTACCACCTATTATTATTATTACATAATACCATTTTTAAGAGCTGAGCAGTCTCGGACGAAAAAAACTTTACAGTACTCGTTATACTTATTGTTTTTCAGATTATATCCCCTGGTGTCGTGGCAACCGATATGTCAGTAGGATTCAGAGAAGCTGCTCCGGTAGAAATTCCTGCTGTAACACCCGAGGATGTGGCCGACTCGATGAATTACGTCATAAACACTCCCTACCATTGTAACGTACGTACATACTATGCTTTATTTCTTGGTTCTTTCATATTGCATAGTTCTTGGTACTTTGATATGGGAAAGAAGAGGAAGGAAAATGTTGAAAGTTGATGTTACGAGTCCTTTCTGATATCAGATAAATAAATTCAAAATGAAAATACCTCGTACGTTCCCTAATATTAAGCCTAACCACAATACATGAATAGTTAGACTTGAGAATAGGGGAAGTACTCTTTAAACGAAAGCTCTACTTGAGTCCCTTTCTGATATCAGATAAATAAATTCAAAATGAAAATACCTCGTACTTTCCCTAATATTAAGCCTAACCACAATACATGAATAGTTAGACTTGAGAATAGGGGAAGTACTCTTTAAACGAAAGCTCTACTTGAGTACATTTGGCTACGGCATTCAATTCTTGAGAAACTGTAGTTCGAGTCCCAAGCAGAGACTTGGAAATTAACTAAGAGGAGAGCCATTTGTAAATTAAAAAAAAGTTATAACTTTCTGAACTTTTTTTTTTCAGGTAACAGAACTCACGGTACGTCCGACATCGGAGGTGATTTAATCATTACAGCGATCAATCTACGGAGACCCAAAAGAACAGTGATGAGTTCTAAGCAGTGATAATTCAAGTATTTCTACTTGAGTACATTTGGCTACGGCATTCAATTCTTGAGAAACTGTAGTTCGAGTCCCAAGCAGAGACTTGGAAATTAACTAAGAGGAGAGCCATTTGTAAATTAAAAAATCTGGTGTGAACATCACACGACTTTCCTTATCCTATTGAATGATGCTTATTTTTATGTTCTATAGTAATTAAAAAAAGTTATAACTTTCTGAACTTTTTTTTTTCAGGTAACAGAACTCACGGTACGTCCGACATCGGAGGTGATTTAATCATTACAGCGATAAAAGGCGGGGTACAAAATTGATTTCTAATCTTTTTTGGGGTGGGATGGAGTTTTGTTTGTTTTTTGTGGCACTTGATTTGTTTTGGGAGGAACGACTTGGCGGGGTCTTTTTTATGCCACGAAGTGGTATTTTTTGGGGGGATCTCATAACTTTTTGCAGAAACTTAGCATAATATGACGTATGAGCGTAGCGCAACAAAGTACAAAAACAATAGGCACAGTAACATCATTTGGTAAGTAGCAAAGGTAAGGTTTGGTGAGTTTGGGTTATTTCTGAGTGAAAAACACCATAGTAATATATTTGGGTAAGTTTTAGTAAGTTCGGGTCAAGTAATATGATTCGAATAATGCTCGTAAATATTATACTACGTACCAAGGAAGGAGAAAACATTGACATTCGTGGTTTTCAAACTAAACCATAGGTACTGTACCAGAGGCGAACTACCTACAGTGATTGAAGTTTTTCAAAATGGGTAGTAGTCATATGGGCTTTTTTGTTCTATAAGTATCAGCTTTAGTCAAGTCAATCTTTTCTTTAGAACTAAACTTGTGCCTCCACAATTGTTTCTCAGCCTTTGAAATTGTTCAAGTGGAAAATAAACGCTACAATTCTCCGTACTTTTTTTCTTTCTCAAATACTTTCCGTTCTACTTTCAGAAAATAAATGAGAAGAAAGATTTGTAGATCTTTAAGTAAAGCTTTTCATAAAAGAGTTAATTCAGTGGGGGATATTTCACACATTGAGAAATCTTATCATGAAATACGCGAAGGTAATTTCCCATTTGTCACGAGACACTTGTGGTAGATGTTAGTTTTTCTCTTCACAACATTCTGGTGACCGGTGGAAAGTGGTAGGTAAGTTAGTGTTTGGTGCAGAAAGAATATGAACAACCCTTGCGATTCGATTCATTCATTGTACTACCCGGATCATGATCATTTAGCTTTCTCGTGATTCATGATAATCATTATAGAAACTTCATACAGGTCTCACTGGTTTATTTCAATGGAACAATCAAATATTGTGGTACTCTTCATAAATCAAATTACACATCGTGCTTGAATGAATTGATTGGAAACGAAAATATATTATACTTGTAAACTTGTATGTATAGAAAATAAATAAAAAAGTAATCTAGCTTCAGTGAACGACTAACAGCATCCTGTGATAGTCGAAGATTTTTGTTTCAAGGACAATTATCTCAAATATCACAAAAAGGGGTAAGGGTAGTCCCAAGGTAAGACTATCATAGATTCTCTCACAGGTCTTCACATTGAAAATTGAAACAGTGCAAACGTAAATCAAACCTCTGTGAAAGAGTCTTCAAAAGACTTTCCCAATGATTGGTGTAAGACTGTTGCAAAATCGTCCTCTCTGTAAATCAATTTTTTTGGGGGTAGGGGAGTACCTCTTGCAATATTTCATTCATTCTGATAAGTACAATAAAGCGCCCTTTGAAGCCGTAATCCATATCAAAATCAAAGGGTTTATTTTAGCAACCTAATGATTAAAATTATACCAACTTGGTTAAATGTGATGGTTTTCCATCTTATCATGTGAAGCGGGCGAAGCCTTATTTTAGCAACCTAATGATTAAAATTATACCAACTTGGTTAAATGTGATGGTTTTCCATCTTATCGTGTGAAGCGGGCGAAGCCTCAAATATATACTTCTGACCTATGTATGGAGAAGTTGGCCCTATAGAGGAAGTAATTGTCAAAAGATATGAGAAGAAAATTATATTATATCCAAAGTATATATTTCTTTTAATAATAACGGGACTGTTCACCCTTCAGTATAATATTGGAAGCCCATCTCCTAGATATAATGACGAGGGGATTGTTTTGCAGTCTCTGGATGAGATGAAAGATGTGTGAATCTTCTTCTGTCTACTCTGATGCGATGTCGATGATGAATTGTCTCATGTTTCCTTGATGAAATCTTTTGCTTATCACCTGATCACCAGATTTTTTTTTTATAATACACAGGGATTTTGCTGATACTACTAAACTTTTATGACGGAAAAGTCAATTGGGGTGAGATTGAATATGTTTACTAACTTCCATACTGAGAGGTGTTAATATTAACAGTGAATAAAGTTTATAAGACAGGTAGTCAAGAAAATGTCATGACTACTGTACAGATAACTTCCATACTGAGAGGTGTTAATATTAACAGTGAATAAAGTTTATAAGACAGGTAGTCAAGAAAATGTCATGACTACTGTACAGATAGAAGTATCTACAGAATTTAATAATATTGGTTTATAAGGATCTATGTTCCGACAATTTAATCCTAAATTTTTGTCTAGAGAGAAAAATATAAAATTTTAAACCTACCATTCATACATAAATTACATGACTACACTAACTTGTAAAAGTAAAGAATACAGGTGACTGATTATGAACAGCACGCCAAACCGTAAAATTTTTAACAAGACTTTTCGTCGTCCGTCTTGTAAACCTCCTAACCACAATGTTCCTGTTAGGAAATGCAAAAGTAATGGTAGGAAAAAGATAAAGCCTCAGAGAAAATTTTATGGCATGGATGATGGGCTCTTCAAATCTCTGAATTGTACTTGTAAAAAGAAAATGAAGAGTACTTGTCAAGATAATTTGAAGAAAAGAGTCAATCAAAATATCCAACATAGAGACCATTGCAACGTGGAAAAGTGGTATCAATCGTATATATGTGGCGCTAATACCAACAGTAACATAAATACTTTGAATACCAATATCCATATTAATTGAAACCGAGGGAGAAAGCGAGGAAAAGAGAAGAACATCCACAGCAAGACAAGAAATTAATATCATGAAAACCAGAGAGGATAATAGAGTGGTAAATGTGAATAATAATAATGAGAAAAAGTTATGCCGCGGCGATATCATTGGAACATGGCGGCTCACAGGTTTAATAGCCATTTTGAATGGCTTTGACTCTGAATTGTACTTGTAAAAAGAAAATGAAGAGTACTTGTCAAGATAATTTGAAGAAAAGAGTCAATCAAAATATCCAACATAGAGACCATTGCAACGTGGAAAAGTGGTATCAATCGTATATATGTGGCGCTAATACCAACAGTAACATAAATACTTTGAATACCTTACGTAAATATGGAAACGTCAATAATACTTTTGGTACACTTCTTTATGAAGTTCCTTCCATTTACAGTTATTGGTCCGAAAATGAATCCAACTTTGATGAAATGGAATCCATATCTTCCTTCGATCAATGTTATTGCCGATATTGTTTACGATTAACTCATAAAAGACCAGTTCACTGTAGGTATTATAATTCTCACTCTCCACCTCCTAGATCTGAAAGCTATGAGGGTAAAAACTATTTGAAGAACGGTGGTGTTCAGTATCAACAAAATGATTTTCAGAAAAATAAAACAGATGCCCAGGAAATAAACAATAATAACATGAATAATAATATTTCAACAAGCAATAATACCAACGATAGTAGGCACCCTTATATGAAAAATAACGTCAACAATCAAAATTTGCAATGTGGAGGAACCAACCAGAATTGGAAAAGTGGCGAAAAAAATCAAAATAATAATCCAAGTTGGCAAACTGACGAAAATTACAACTCTGGAAAATCATTTCAAAATAACAATAGTAGCAATCCGAATAATCCAACCAACCAGAATAATGCAGGTAATCATCAAAATGAACAAAGTGATGGTAAGGGAAACCCGACCAATAATAATCAAAGAAATAATTATACTAATAATCAGCCGACAACCAGCAAGCAACAGCAACCAGCAGCAACCAACAGCAATTTTAATCAGAACCTTACCAATAATCAGAGTAATGGTTATGAAATTAAACACTTCATCAACCACCACCAAAATGGGCAAAATGACGATAGTCGCAATTTCAACAATCTAACGCCCAATTCTCAAAATGGTCAAACTGACAATAATAATATTAAACGTTGGGAACTCGAAAAAAGTAATAATAAATACAATCAAAATGGACAAAACTACGAAAATCACAATATCAATAATCCTTTAGAACAAGCTGCACAAAGGGGGGCCTACATACGTACCAATTTATTAGGATGTGTAAAGTTGGTTATTCGAATTAAGAGTACAATAATATTGATATAGGCACACATTGTACTGGTGGAATGAGAGAGACAGAGAGCCCCTTTGATCCTAAATGGATAATAGGTATACATAGGATATTAGAAAGCCAGACGTTCCAAGAACGAAACCTATCTGTAAAGCTGCTGCACAAAACAAGAACTGGCCTACAGAGAAACAAACACATCAAGTTGATAACCATATTCATGATTTAAATCAGAAAGACAATAATAGTGAACCAAAAGCCAATAATTTTAATCTTAAAGCGCAAAGCGACGAAAATCTTAACGTCTTCAATAACCCTGTTTGGTTAGCTGCGCAAAAGAGAAAGTGTATCAAAAACAACGAACCGAAAGAAAATTTAAAACATGATGGTACAGCAAACCCAGTTAAACATGCTGTACTGACGAAAGGTGTAGTAAGTGATATTACAGACCAACTTCAGACGACAGGCTACGGAACTCCAGGTAATATGCATTTTAAAATAAACTCCAAACCATGAGAAAGAGGGTATTATTATTATTATTATTATTATTATTATTATTATTATTATTATTATTATTATTATTATTATTATTATTATTTTAATCTTTCATTCCTGTATTAATCGAAAGAGGTGAATTTGTTACCTAACCTATCCACAGTCGAATCGGTATGCCCTTCCTATCTCGTCCTACTGATCAGTGATTTGTTATCTTTTCCTTACAAGGTGTGAATAATAAACAAAACAAAAATTATGTCGAAAATGAGAGTGACAATATGTCTGACATTGAAAAGAGAAGTGAAATGGAGAATCCAGACAATGAACAAAGAGGAAGTTTCATTTCACAAAGTGGTTCCAACTTCGAATGTTCGGAAACTAGTGGTGATTCTACAGAACACTCTCATACTGACAGCGAAGAACAGGTTAAAGACACAAATGAAACAGAGTATGAGATCCAACCGACCATATCAAAATTGAGTTTGATGAAAACTTTGAGAAACCAATGTAAGGGTAAAAATGTGTTGAAACTAAAAATTATTAAAGTACCGAAAGCACAGAACACCCGTGATCAAGTTAAACCGAAAATAAAATTGACTATACATTAATATCCTTGTTATCTGTTGTAAAATAATGCTGGATAAGCGAACATGTTGACATAATTCTGTACACAAAATTGAATAAATAATATGTAGCTTAATATTATGTGATCTCTATCCGAATACATGTTATTTGTGTACGAGTAGGTACTATGAAAATCAGAGAGAATGAACCGTGAGAAAATTACAGGAATATTCCATGAATTATAAGCTCAACCGAATATTCATTCCTTGAACTGAACGCAACCACTACTTTACAAAAGCCGGAAAATAATGCTCTCCCTTAGGTAAAATAACACTTTGGATGGCTACAATTCCAAGAATTGAACCATAATCATAATATACCTCATAACAGACGTAACATATTGACAAGTAGATCTAACAATATCATGTCTACAGCCAGGGGCCAGTATGATGAACCTTAGAAACAAAAGGTCAAAGGACATTATTACGTCGTGTCTGAAATGTCTGGTCTAAAAATATCTTCCTTTTGAAGAATTCCAACCAGGAGTGCAAGATACAACTAAATGATACTATGGATAAGATAGGAAGTAAATAATTATTATCTCATATGTAGTAAACCATAATTTACTGTACTTTAGCGCTCTTTCAACCTTTTTCCCCGAAAGCACTAACCTAAATCATTAGGTGATAATATGTGAGAGGTATCACAGATTTTGATGTAGGTATTTATTATTCTTTAAAAACTTTTTGCTCTTTTTTCAATTACATGAGAACCTTCTCTTTCGATGGTTTCGATCTAATTAATTCTCAGGTTAAGTGACGAGCAAGAAAGCACAAATTATTCTTTAAAAACTTTTCGCTCTTTTTTCAATTACATGAGAACCTTCTCTTTCGATGGTTTCGATCTAATTAATTCTCAGGTTAAGTGACGAGCAAGAAAGCACAAATGTCGAAAGTCAAAACTTTACCTCAAGCTGTCTGACAGTAAGCCCACTCTCTACATCACACAATTTATTAATTCCTCATCGAGGATCATTTTGTTCTTCGTCTCAACTTTTTCCTCCCGCTAAGTTCTTCTCTTCCTCTAAATGGGACGCTTTGGAATTCATAGCAAACTTCTCTCTTGAGAATGAGGGGAATTTCTTATTTGATATTAAATTTGAACAGGTAGAATTAGAAATAGGTAGACGCATTCTGTACAAAGATTAGACATCAACATTTTTTCCACCTCCTCCTCGTTCCTTGTTGAGGTGGCTTAATAGAGATAGCCATGGATCCCTCGCAATTCTCATACATGTTCATCATAATTGGCAAATACATTATAAGCTTTCTACAACATAAGTATTGTACTCCGGTTTGGGGGAGGGGGTAAACATTGAACCAACTTTTAACTTTGACCACTTTTTTTTGTAGCGACGAATCCGATTCCATGATATGCCTCTCATTGAATGGGGATCCGTCAAAAGGGACTATTTTCGACACTTCGTAGGTCTGTTTTTTTCTTCTTTTTTTTTCTAGCAATGTAAATTTCAAAGCCATTCAAAATGGCTATTAAACCTGTGAGCCGCCATGTTCCAATGATATCGCCGCGGCATAACTTTTTCTCATTATTATTATTATTCACATTTTCCACTCTATTATCCTCTCTGGTTTTGATGATATTAATTTCTTGTCTTGCTGTGGATGTTCTTCTCTTTTCCTCGCTTTCTCCCTCGGTTTCAATTAATATGGATATTTTCCCCTCTCTTGTTGAATTTAATTTAATTTTTCCAGACTTCCTCTCGTCATCATTACTCATATTTGGCATCCAAAAACTCCTTGGTTTGCATATAATTATTTCTAACTTTCTATTGAAGAGATAAAACTACTTTTGCAAGCCTGCGACGAGACGCGACGGCCCATTTTCCGCTGCACAAATGAAATTAAGAATGACGACCATAAAATCTTTGAAATTCCCTCGAAAAATCATCTCAACGATGAGGTTTATGACAGGTATCTGTACATTACCATTTAACTAAGAACTATGTATGTTTATTTTCGTGCCTTTTCCCCCTCATGAAATGTTTCTAGGCTGTTTTCAGTTTTCACTCCTCTGCCTCCTCACTCGTTTCCGACATCTAATTTGGAACTGTACAATGTTCATTCCATTTTCCGCTGCAAAAATGAAATTAAGAATGACGACCATAAAATCTTTGAAATTCCCTCTAAAAATCATCTCAACGATGAGGTTTATGACAGGTATCTGTACATTACCATTTAACTAAGAACTAAGTTTATTTTCGTGCCTTTTCCCCCTTATGAAATGTTTCTAGGCTGTTTTCAGTTTTCACTCCTCTGCCTCCTCACTCGTTTCCGACATCTAATTTGGAACTGTACAATGTTCATCATCAGTTCTGGGAAAATACGTCATGCAAAATGTTGTCAAAGTTTGTTTAGAGAATTATGGAAACTTACAGGATAACATCAAAGGAACAAAAACTATGGGTCTTTAAATGCCTTTGTTGTATTTTTCTTTTCTTTTTAAGTATTGTATTATTACGCTCGACGTTGCCTAACTACAGTGTCTTACTGACAGACAACTAGTGGTTTTCATTTTCCCCCTGTATTTTTTCAATGAATTGGACAGTTTTTATGAGGTATTTTGCATACACCCTGTATATCAGAGAATATTGTTCATCACACTCGTGTAGGCATAATTTAATTTGAGCTTTTACGAAGAATGGAGGAAGGAGAAAAACTGACAGACGACTAGTGGTTTTCATTTTTCCCCTGTATTTTTTCAATGAATTGGACAGTTTTTATGAGGTATTTTGCATGCACCCTGTATATCAGAGAATATTGTTCATCACACTCGTGTAGGCATAATTTAATTTGAGCTTTTACGAAGAATGGAGGAAGGAGAAAAAATTCACAGGAAGGACGGTGGATGGAAAGGAGAGGGAGCGAAGAGAAGTAAGCGATGCAAAAGAGGAAATAAAGGGGAGTAAAATATTGAGCTTTTTTTACAATCATGCATAAATTAATATTGAAACGGACGTTCCATATTTTTCGCTCCATCCATTGTAAATTTGGATCTTGTTTTGGAGTGCAACTCAAAAGTCCCAGAATAATATCAATATTAGTTATTAATCCCTTTGAATTAGTCCCTCGGTAATTTAAAATTTGATTCTCATAGCTCGTAATAATAAAATTATTGAGGGCATCCAACATATATAATTACCTATGTATTATATGAGTACGTATGAAAACTCAATAGTTAAAATATGTTTAGATATGCAATAGGTACTATTTAAATACATAGTGAGGAATGATTGAAGTTTACCTCTTCTGACCCTAGTTCCGTATTCCCGTGACGATGATAATTAGCATTAGGGCCCTTCTACATACTGCTTTACAACACGATTAACTTGATAGTAGGTACTATTGATAGGGCTTGCAGAGTAGGGTACTAAGGATTGATTGATTGATTGATTGATTGATAATATATGCTTTATTTTAATAATTTAAAATTTACATGTTTTAGTTCTTCCCCTAAGCTACGTTTAAATTGAGAATCAGACAGATTCTTTGACTTCTTCAATGTCCTCCTATTCCTTAACCTGAAATTCAGATACGAGCCAAGGTGCTGAGATAAGGTACCAATAGTTATCGAAGTGAGAGAATAATAAATTAATTTAATTAAAATTGAGAATCAGACAGATTCTTTGACTTCTTCAATGTCCTCCTATTCCTTAACCTGAAATTCAGATACGAGCCAAGGTGCTGAGATTTTCATACGGGTTCACAGTTCAAGGGTAGGTGAAAAATTTGCAAAACACATGTTTCAATTGAGAATCAGACAGATTCTTTGACTTCTTTAATGTCCTCCTATTCCTTAACCTGAAATTCAGATACGAGCCAAGGTGCTAAGATCTTCATACGGGTTCACAGTTCAAGGGTAGGTGAAAAATTTGCAAAACCCATGTTTCAAGGACTTGAAGAGGCTATACAACATTCTGGACATGCACTCCAAAATACCTATAAACCCGAAATGGTGGGATTTTTTGATACATGTTTCAAGGACTTGAAGAGGCTATACAACATTCTGGACATGCACTCCAAAATACCTATAAACCCGAAATGGTGGGATTTTTTGATGGATGCCAAATATGAGTAATGATGACGAGAGGAAGTCTGGAAAAATTAAATTAAATTCAACAAGAGAGGGGAAAATATCCATATTATTACTATACGCCTACTCTGCATTTTTTGAGGATGATACCTACCTACTTTTCGAAGTTTCTGCCGCAACTGTAACGGAAATTTCATTTTCAAAATCCACACTGAACATGTCGATTTGTGGATTTTGCACTTCACATTTGTGGATTTCCATTGTCCATTGGCATTGGCGGTGTCCCCTCAACCATAAGGGAAGAATGAAAGCTGTGTTAGTTGTCCCTTCAATATGGATGCGAATAAAAAAATATTACTTCAAAGTTAAAATACCGAGTCAATCAACAATGCCGATTGCGGATTGACAATTTGACACCAATAGTGAGGAGTAGATTGTGGATTTTGCACTTCACGTTTGTGGATTTCCATTGTCCATTGGCATTGGCGGTGTCCCCTCGACCATAAGGGAAGAATGAAAGCTGTGTTAGTTGTCCCTTCAATATGGATGCGAATAAAAAAAATATTACTTCAAAGTTAAAATACCGAGTCAATCAACAATGCCGATTGCGGATTGACAATTTGACACCAATAGTGAGGAGTAGAAGAAGCAATTTGAGTTGAGCACAAATTAGAGAAATGTCTGGAGGAGGGTAGTTATTTCCCCTCTGTATTCCTCCAGCAGTACTCCCCATACGAAGCCTAACAAGTAAGCACGATTGTGCCCACCATGAATTCTAATGACGGCCGAACATGAAGAATCCTGGACTATCTTCGGGCATGATCAGGATCCATGGAGTTGTATTTCCCCCATCATACAAGAAGGGACTAAAGAGGTCCCTACCATTTGTCTTATCTAGGCATGATTTTGAATAGCTCCAACAATACATACAGTATTTCAATAATGGATTTTCTATAGATAATATTTGTGCTAGAATGCAAGCAATAACGATGCATTCAGCTTCATATTACTTCCAATGGCTTCATCTTGTGTTCTCATGGGAAGCAGTTGAGTTGTTGAGTACTTTTCGAAGGTTCCGATCAAACAAATCGGACAGCAAATGATCTGACGAGGCCAGAACCACGGTCTTGTAAGCTAAAGGGAGGTCTTGTGTAACTCTGGTGAAAAGCATAACTGTATAGGATCGATAAGAAACAAGTACATTTTAGGAGGCCAAAGTCTTTGCGAATCGTTATCGTCACTGATAAACTTGATCCTAACGTTGCCACAAACTTTGTCATGTTCAATAGTAGTGGAACCTCTAATCTCGTAGATGTCACAAAAATGAACGCAAAACAAGGACTTTTTGGAATTCGTGTCAGAAAACCCCGCAAAAATAAACCTGAAACCTAGACCTTTGACATTATAAATTTCAGTATGTAAACGTAAAATGCATGACAAAAATATCCATCCTATATACCTGTGCACTGTCATATAACAACTTATGTAATACATAGGGTTATGTATAGTGAAGTAATTAAAAGAAGGCATGATGGCGCCTTTACATTGTCCAGTGCGACCTTGTGCTAGGATTGGTTCAGAAAGATCAAAAGACAACTGCCACCCTACTCTCCCCACTGCAAAAGTATTGTAACGTGAAAAAACCTTCAAAGATTTGTTAAAATACTACTAATTTATTGTACCTACCTCGAAACCGCTTTGGCATTGCTTCAAGGTACATTCTTTTACATTTATGCCAATGAGGAAACGAAAAAATTGGTCAGAAAATTTCTGCCCCCGGATTCGTATCCATCACCTCCGGGATGAGAGATAGCGCTATCCACTCGGTCACAGATGGTGCTTAACATATCATTACTTTGGTTTCTTAATCGTGATTCTACAAATAAGAAGAGACTATAAGTTGAAAGCTTCTGATGACAGGTTGACAGGTATCACTCCGTCTCTCTTCGTTACATGAAGCTTATTCTATGTAATTATAACGGTTGAACCTGTGGGACAGTTCATTCATAAAATGAATAAATTACTACATTTAAAGATCAACACCATTCATCTTGGCATTGTTTTCATTGAACCATTTGAACCCAAACCTGAAGACAATAAGGTCCGACCCGTGCCCTAGATTTTTCTTAAATCCTTTTCATCCCTTATGCAACCAAATAAAATGAGGTAAGGTAGCCCGCTCGGGTACCTTTTTAACTTCATATAATAGCTAGTATCTATTTTATAAGACCCAGGGACCGGGATATACCTTTTATAATTTCTACAAAAACATCTATCCTTAAAATATTAAGATGGATCAAAACATCAAAGGGATTCGAGTATTTTTTGTCTTTGGATTTGACCCAAAAACCCTAAAACCCTTCTCCTTGGGTTGATGATCTCTTTTATTATTCATTTAAATTTTGTAGACATAAGTAGCAGGTACTCTAAATAAAGGTATTAACGCAGATAAAAGGCTGTATATGTGTATGTAAGTTGCATTTTACCTACTACTGTGCAATTAGAGAAAACATGAAGACAATGAAAGGAGCATTGAAATAGACAAGGATAAAGGTATTAACGCAGATAAAAGGCTGTATATGAGTATATGTGTATGTAAGTTGCATTTTACCTACTACTGTGCAATTAGAGAAAACATGAAGACAATGAAAGGAGCATTGAAATAGACAAGAGAAAAGATGCCTATTTGATGAAATGTATGGAGTACGTCTCAGATCTTCTAGGATCATTCAAAGCGAGCTGGAAGTTTCGTCTGGCTTCATCAAGGATAGAACCAAGGACACCGGTAACCTCTACCCACTCGAATCATTATCACAAACTACACAAGATAAAGATGGGTAGATTTTCTACAGGAGGGCCTCAGATCTTCACTAATTTAGTGTTCACATCAAGACCGCGTTTTACGAAGTCAGAAATGGCTCTACAGGAGGGCCTCAGATCTTTACTAATTTAGTGTTCACATCAAGACCGCGTTTTACGAAGTCTGAAATGGCTTTAATTCTGGATTGAACTGAGTATTAAGTATAGCTCAATCCTAGAGCGATCTGGTGTTCCGGTGACAGAAGGGTTGAGCAGTTGGACTGCTATGTTGGGACGCCGGATTCTCATGATGGCTGTTGAGTCGGGCCCCAACACTGGAAACAAGATAGAAATGGCTTTAATTCTGGATTGAACTGAGTATTAAGTATAGCTCAATCCTAGAGCGATCTGGTGTCCCGGTGGCAGAAGGGTTGAGCAGTTGGACTGCTATGTTGGGACGCCGGATTCTCATGATGGCTGTTGAGTCGGGCCCCAACACTGGAAACAAGATATAGGTGTGATGAACCGGACGCGGAAAGTAAGTTAGTACTGACCTGGTAAACTCCGCTCTATTGGTTTTCATCCTGCTACCTCTACGTGAAAATGAAGGAAGATCGAAACCCGAATCTGAAATTTTCACTGTCCGTGAGTGAGAGTTCGGACTTTGTGACGAGAACAAAACTGTCGGAACATAGAAGTGGCCGAATATTTCATGGTCAGTACAAATTTCCTATAACCTGACTTCTTTCTGATGGTTTTCTCTGAAAAGGTATTTCCTGAAAATCCCTGAGATAATAGTCATTGTAATATCTACGAGTACATGGGAAATATTCCGTCAATTCATCTTCTTTCGAGAAAAAAAAAACTAAGTGACAGGAGTTATTGAAGGAAGGAAAATACATTTATGGTTCATCCATTTGAATATGGCAGCAAGGATTCATCTAAAAAGTAGGCTACGTTGCCAAACGTGTCAAAGGTTCAACGGTAGGTAATGACGAATCCGATTTCATGATATGCCTCTCATTGAATGGGGATCCGTCAAAAGGGACTATTTTCGACACTTCGTAGGTCTGTTTTTTTCATAATTTAAAATTTGATTCTCATAGCTCGTAATAATAGAATTATTGAGGGCATCCAACATAATTACCTATGTATTATATGAGTACGTATGAAAACTCAATAGTTAAGATATGTTTAGATTTAGATATGCAATAGGTACTATTTAAGTACATAGTGAGGAATGATTGAAGTTTACCTCTTCTGACCCTAGTTCCGTATTCCCGTGACGATGATAATAAGCATTAGGGCCCTTCTACATACTGCTTTACAACACGATTAACTTGATAGACTTGTAGTAGGTACTATTGATAGGGCTTGCAGAGTAGGGTACTAAGGAGAGCGTAGAACCTTATTTTTTGTTTTTTTGTTTTGTTTGTTTGTTTTTTTTTTTTTTTTTTACTACTTTTGTTCTCTCTCTCCTAATGTAATAAGAAGGTATAACGGCTTTTCCAAGACCGTGCTACTAGAGAATCTTAATCAAAGAGGGGGATCAAATGGATTGCAAAAAAAAATCATGTGTGCATGAAAATCTCAGATTGGCATTTTTTCCAGATAAGATGATTTATTTGGATTTACACTTACACGGTAACAAGGTGATCTTACAAATAACACCAATCAGAATTTTCTACTCTAGTAAAAACTTAAATTCTAGCCAATACTTCTTATCTTTGTAACTCACCTTTAGCTTTCATGAACTAACAATTTAGGTACCTAATATTTACATATGTACATTACATACCTCACTGTAAAACTCAACATTATCATCGCAGAAATAATTATTTTTGGGAAACTTTTAATACTACCCTCCCCCCACCCTCGGGTATCAAAAGTCCCATTTTACTAATATTGCCCATTTGTTTTACTAGTTACCATCGAAACCATCGAAAGAGAAGGTTCTCATGTAATTGAAAAAAGAGCGAAAAGTTTTTAAAGAATAAAAAATACCTACATCAAAATCTGTGATACCTCTCACATATCACCTAATGATTTAGGTTAGTGCTTTCGGGGAAAAAGGTTGAAAGAGCGCTAAAGTACAGTAAATTATGGTTTACTACATATGAGATAATAATTATTTACTTCCTATCTTATTATCCATAGTATCATTTAGTTGTATCTTGCACTCCTGGTTGGAATTCTTCAAAAGGAAGATATTTTTAGACCAGACATTTCAGACACCAGGTACCTAATATGTACATTACATACCTCACTGTAAAACTCAACATTATCATCGCAGAAATAATTATTATTGGGAAACTTTTAATACTACCCTCCCCCCACCCTCGGGTATCAAAAGTCCCATTTTACTAATATTGCCCATTTGTTTTACTAGTTACTAGTATTGCTTTATTTTTAGAGAGAACATCAAAATTCTCGAGAATTATCTCGGAACCTGTCTAAGAACTTGAATTAGCTTAGCTTCATGTTTAAGAAGCTTTCTATGTGCAATTGTCCACTCTCAAGTACCTACCTAAATTTTTTTCCCTTTCCTCCGATCTAGACCCTCTTTAAAGAATTAATTTTAGTTTATTAGTTACCATTCTTTTGTGGCATTCTCTCTGCTTGGAGTAATTTAGCTACTTATTCATAGACTTGTAATCTACAAACCTTCTTTTAAGGCAAATTGGTAAAGGACGTGCATTAAGCAATCTGAACAAGAGGGTTTGAAACTAATTAGACTATTTAGACTCATTGTACTTGGTAGGTATGGTAGGTAGATGTTGGAAAAAATGAGGGTTTTAATTATTTATTCGAGATTTAATTTAACAAGGTTACACTAAACTATTGTTGCAAGTAAAATTGATAGGTATTTTGGAGTGCATGTCCAGAATGTTGTATAGCCTCTTCAAGTCCTTGAAACATGGGTTTTGCAAATTTTTCACCTACCCTTGAACTGTGAACCCGTATGAAGATCTCAGCACCTTGGCTCGTATCTGAATTTCAGGTTAAGGAATAGGAGGACATTGAAGAAGTCAAAGAATCTGTCTGATTCTCAATTTAAATTAAATTAATTTATTATTCTCTCACTTCGATAACTATTGGTACCTACAAATCGTACGGTACTAAAGAGGGTGGAAGGATATTATGTACCCGAATTTTGTGTCCAAGGTCAAAGCCGAGCCTAGTTTTGAGTTGTGAGGGTTGTGGAAATAGAAAGCAGGTATAGGTATTTCTAGGATCCTAGGACCAGTTTTGTTTTGTAGGGGAAGGGTAGGATTTTTTACATTGGCATGCAACATGTTAGGGGTGAGGCTAACTAAGTGCAAGAGAGGGGAAGATAGTGGTGGTTGATTCTTCTGCTTGGGGTTGAGGGGATTTTGATTTTTCTTTAGTTGTCAAAAAGATTTTCAAGATGATCAATCAGAATTTTTTGTTACTTCGTAGTCGTTTCAAAGTGTTCGGAGTCGTGCAGTGATGACCCAGTAGTGTTTTCTCCTTTAAATTTTAAGATGGCTGAAACCCAGCCATCCAACAGTGAACATAGTGTGCATGAATTTTTTGTTACTTCGTAGTCGTTTCAAAGTGTTCGAAGTCGTGCAGTGATGACCCAGTAGTGTTTTCTCCTTTAAATTTTAAGATGGCTGAAACCCAGCCATCCAACAGTGAACATAGTGTGCACCCATTTTCCGCTGCACAAATGAAATTAAGAATGACGACCATAAAATCTTTGAAATTCCCCCTAAAAATCATCTCAACGATGAGGTTTATGACAGGTATCTGTACATTACCATTTAACTAAGAACTAAGTTTATTTTCGTGCCTTTTCCATAGTGTGCAACATTTATCTAATGGTATACCACCGCATTTATCAAGTGTGCCGATATGTAATGAGTGCGGAATTCGTTTTGAAAATTTTAACTCCCTTTACAACCACATTGAATATTACCATAAACCCAAATGGAATCCTCACTCGATTCCACACTTGTCTGACCCCAATTCAAATTTTCACAATAAACCGGAAATAAATTTTACTAAATCTGAAACAATTTTTGTCAAATCTGAACCTACCGATTACCATGAACCCGCGAACAATTTTCATAAAAGTGAACATGACGATTTCATCAAATCTGAACAACCTGACTACACCCAAAGTGAATCAAACTTTATCAAAACAGATAATGAGTTTTATAAAAACTCGGTAAAAAGTGAAATTCATCAAGGTCGTGAAGATTTTTCCCCGCGTTACGATGAACCTCCAGTGCAATCTCCTCGCAACAATCATCGAGATTTCAGCAACGGTTTCCCTAACAACGGTTTTAGACCAAAGAATGGAACCGAAGGGCCTGAAGCTCAAATTCTTGATCTTGATTCTCAAAGAGTTCATCACTATCAACCACCAGTGCCTCAAGTACCTCCTCCCGTTCATCAGAATCAGGAACCAGTTCCTTTCAAACATCATCAACCTTCAATGGAAGATGCATATGACACGGTATCTACAACTACAACATCCCCTCCGGATTCAAATGGTATGTCTGTTATTGATCAACCTTATCCTAAGCAGAAGCAAACAGGGGCGACTCAAAAGTCTGGCGGTAGTTGGAAATCAAACGAAGCAAGGCGGCCGAAAACTTATCTTTGCTCTGCATGCAACAAGTGGTTCACCAGCTCTGGTCATTTAAAGCGACACTATAATACCACGCTTCATAAAAATGCCGTCAAGCACACTGGACAACCTGATCCGTGCACTCTTCCTGTTAGCGCACATCATCATCCCTACAGAGATCCCAAATTAGTTCATCAGACCTCCAATGGACCGCCTGCCAGTAAAACCAATGGTCGAGCATCAAGCAATAGTTCTACCCAGCAGCGTCCGAATGGTACCCCCACTCCGGATCCACTATCCCCAGATCAGGAGGTATCCCCACAACATACACAACCTCCTCATCTTCCCCAGCATATGATGGCTCCTTCAATGGCATCCAGTCAACCACAGACATACAGAGATCCTCAATTTAGTCCAAAAATGTCAGTAGAGCCTTCTTATTCTTCTCCTAGTGTTCCTAAGGATCCTCCTTATGTATTAAATAATAATTACTCTCAGGATCCCCCAAACTTGATGGCAGGTCCTTCGGAAACATCGGAGGGCCTGCTTCCTCCTCCCCCTCCCCCTACCTCTTATTACCAACAACTCATGCCTCTTCCTTCCTTCCAACCTCCACCCCCTACTTCTATGCAGGCTCAGAATTTTCTTCCCCTAACTACGAACTACCCAAACTTCCAGGCCCCCCACGTTTCTTCCACCCAACCGGGTACCAATATCAACCTTATTGGTAATCATGATGTTCTAGGACAACATGTTGATGAGAAAGCGTTCTTACCTTTGCTAATGCAAGCAACTCGAGACGCTAACACGTTCCTTCAACTGCAAAAACAATATGTTGCCATGAACATTCCTGAAGAATACGTTGGGGGGCTCCCTAGTCCTCGAGAGGTGGATTTTTCTAACGAGACGAACCCAGAATCCTTAGGCATAAGTTTCAATAATGATAGTACTAATGTTTCCTCTACTTCTTATGTAAATTATTCCTTCCATTCCGGACACAGTTCTCACAGTGCTCCAAGTCCTGATTCTGCATTCAGTCCTAGTTGTAGTTTCGATAACAACAATGTAGACTCGGCAAAAAATCTAGAAAGAGAATTTAAACCCTCTCCTAATTTTATCAATCAGGAGGTAGTTTTTCCTGAATCCACTACACCTGATGAGAACTCTAGTAATGTTATCACTAGTACAAACGGAATCCTTAGCAATGATAGCCTTCTCAGTCCTAATAGTTTTTATGAAGACGACAAAGTTGAGGATCCTCTGGCCACTATTCTTCGCTGTGATGATTGTGATAAAGTGTTCAACAAAAGCTGTTATCTGAAGCAGCACATCGGATGTTTCCATTCGGGTGACAAACCATTCAAGTGTCCGCGTTGTGGCAAACGATTCATGGAAAAGTTGCAGTTCGAAAAACATTTGACTAAACATGGAGGCGAGAAACCACATAAATGTGATGTTTGTCCTAAATCATTCCATCACAAGACAGACTTGAGAAGACATTCCTTATCACACAATGCCGAGAAACCATACATGTGTCCTTTGTGTAGCAAAGGATTCATACGCAAAGATCACATGCTGAAGCATACAAATATTCATAAACGAAAGTGTTGAGTACTTTTCGAAGGTTCCGATCAAACAAATCGGACAGCAAATGATCTGACGAGGCCAGAACCACGGTCTTGTAAGCTAAAGGGAGGTCTTGTGTAACTCTGGTGAAAAGCATAACTGTATAGGATCGATAAGAAACAAGTACATTTTAGGAGGCCAAAGTCTTTGCGAATCGTTATCGTCACTGATAAACTTGATCCTAACGTTGCCACAAACTTTGTCATGTTCAATAGTAGTGGAACCTCTAATCTCGTAGATGTCACAAAAATGAACGCAAAACAAGGACTTTTTGGAATTCGTGTCAGAAAACCCCGCAAAAATAAACCTGAAACCTAGACCTTTGACATTATAAATTTCAGTATGTAAACGTAAAATGCATGACAAAAATATCCATCCTATATACCTGTGCACTGTCATATAACAACTTATGTAATACATAGGGTTATGTATAGTGAAGTAATTAAAAGAAGGCATGATGGCGCCTTTACATTGTCCAGTGCGACCTTGTGCTAGGATTGGTTCAGAAAGATCAAAAGACAACTGCCACCCTACTCTCCCCACTGCAAAAGTATTGTAACGTGAAAAAACCTTCAAAGATTTGTTAAAATACTACTAATTTATTGTACCTACCTCGAAACCGCTTTGGCATTGCTTCAAGGTACATTCTTTTACATTTATGCCAATGAGGAAACGAAAAAATTGGTCAGAAAATTTCTGCCCCCGGATTCGTATCCATCACCTCCGGGATGAGAGATAGCGCTATCCACTCGGTCACAGATGGTGCTTAACATATCATTACTTTGGTTTCTTAATCGTGATTCTACAAATAAGAAGAGACTATAAGTTGAAAGCTTCTGATGACAGGGAGCAATCCTCTATGTACAGAACTATGTATTATGCAATTTGGTCCAATATCATGAACCGTTTTCATGTTGGTGAAAAAATGCTCAAGCGTTGATAGGTACATTATCATCATCATCACTTGAATATTTTGTCACAAATATGAAACGTTTAAATTTTATGTTTAAAGAAATCATTCATTGTTGTTTTTGATGTACAGAAAATCTTAAATTTTTATCAATACTAAGATGCCTATTTTTATGATTTTTTTCATTATTATTATTATTATTATTATGATTTATGATTATAATGTATACTTGAAATTTATTTAGTTTAATTAAAGTTTATTTCATTGATATTACAAATAATTCCTTTAACTTGAGTACAATTTTTCATTTAGGTAAATCTTTTCTTGTCAACTGTAGGTACCCTCTTTGTCGGATGTTTTTGTTACTTTTTTAATGGGCCCCACCTGTAAAATTACTTTGAGAGAAATAGGAACAACATCCGACAAAGAGGGTACCTACAAGTTGACAAGAAAAGATTTACCTAAATGAAAAATAAATTTGTACTCAAGTTAAAGGAATTATTTGTAATATCAATGAAATAAACTTTAATTAAACTAAATAAATTTCAAGTATACATTATCTTCCCTTTCCTCCGATCTAGACCCTCTTTAAAGAATTAATTTTAGTTACCATTCTTTTGTGGCTTTCTCTCTGCTTGGAGTAATTTAGCTACTTATTCATAGACTTGTAATCTACAAACCTTCTTTTAAGGCAAATTGGTAAAGGACGTGCATTAAGCAATCTGGACAAGAGGGTTTGAAACGAATTAGACTATTTAGACTCATTGTACTTGGTAGGTAGATGTTAGAAAAAATAAGGGTTTTAATTATTTATTCGAGATTTAATTTAACAAGGTTACACTAAACTATTGTTGCAAGTAAAATTTATTGTTGTTGTGGTTACAATTATATTATCAAACATTTATTTTATTAAAAAAAAAAAATTCCTTCCTTTTTACCTTTGGCGAAAACGTAAAAAAAATCACATACTTAGTATAAATTATTTAATTAATTAATTTCATATTGGACAGAAAAGTATTTCCGGATGTCAATTCACTTAGCTTTTAATTGTAAAAAAATAAAGAATACTAATTTAAAATAGGTAAGTTATTGTTTTACAACATAAACGAAAATCTACTCAAAATGTCCTCGTTGTTCATTCATTATTACTGTTGGTAGGATAGGTATTGACGATCAGTAATTTCATTCAAATGTAACTGACCCTTTCATTGTAAATTCTCTTCTAGATACGTTTTCTTCTCGTAGATAAAGCTCACGGTTCCTATTCGGAACCAAATAGGGTTAACCAAACCAAAAGTGTCCACATGTTATAGTAAGTTTGATGGGCCATAGGAACCCCTTACACGTTTGGAGAAACTTACATACTACACCATTACATATTGGTAATTCGTGTATTTAAAGATCATGTCACGTCTCTATTTTCTATTTATTTATATTTTTAAGCTAATATTGGAACAGGAAGTCGGGTCATCTTGAAGTTGTGATGTTAGATTTCCATATGAGGGAAGCTTTACAGATAGGTTTCGTTCTTGGAACGTCTGGCTTTCTAATATCCTATGTATACCTATTATCCATTTAGGATCAAAGGGGCTCTATGTCTCTTTCATTTTACCAGTACAATGTGTACCTATACATATCAATATTATTGTACTCTTAATTCGAATAACCAACTTTACACATCCTAATAAATTGGTACTTATGTAGGCCCCCTAATGACCATTCCTATCAGTCTGCCCAGTGTCCAAGCTTGTTTACCTCTTAAGTTCCTTGCCTGTACAGAGTACATTACTATGTATGTATTGTAGTAGGGAACGATACAAAAGATCTAATCAGGTCGCTGTGACATAGGGCTTAAATAGCCGATAACCTTACTTCAACCAATATTAAAGAGCGCGGTAGCTCTCCGCCCCGCCAAGTCAAAGCATTTGATCAATCTTACAGTTAATTAGACTATTTAGACTCATTGTACTTGGTAGGTATGGTAGGTAGATGTTAGAAAAAATAAGGGTTTTAATTATTTATTCGAGATTTAATTTAACAAGGTTACGCTAAACTATTGTTGCAAGTAAAATTGTTGTTGTGGTTACAAGTATAATATTATTAAACATTTATTTTATTTTTTAAAAAATTTCCTTCCTTTTTACCTTTGGCGAAAACGTAAAAAAAATCACATACTTAGTATAGATTATTTAATTAATTATTTTCATATTGGACAGAAAAGTATTTCCGGATGTCAATTCACTTAACTTTTAATTGTAAAAAAATAAATAAAGAATACTAATTTAAAATAGGTAAGTTATTGTTTTACAACATAAACGAAAATCTACTCAAAATGTCCTCGTTGTTCATTCATTATTACTGTTGGTAGGATAGGTATTGACGATCAGTAATTTCATTCAAATGTAACTATGTAACTGACCCTTTCATTGTAAATTCTCTTCTAGATAAGTTTTCTTCTCGTAGATAAAGCTCACGGTTCCTATTCGGAACCAAATAGGGTTAACCAAACCAAAAGTGTCCACATGTTATAGTAAAAAATGAAAGAGACATAGAGCCCCTTTGATCCTAAATGGATAATAGGTATACATAGGATATTAGAAAGCCAGACGTTCCAAGAACGAAACCTATCTGTAAAGCTTCCCTCATATGGAAATCTAACATCACAACTTCAAGATGACCCGACTTCCTGTTCCAATTTTAGCTTAAAAATATAAATAAATAGAAAATAGAGACGTGACATGATCTTTAAATACACGAATTACCAATATGTAATGGTGTAGTATGTGACCCTTTCATTGTAAATTCTCTTCTAGATACGTTTTCTTCTCGTAGATAAAGCTCACGGTTCCTATTCGGAACCAAATAGGGTTAACCAAACCAAAAGTGTCCACATGTTATAGTAAGTTTGATGGGCCATAGGAACCCCTTACACGTTTGGAGAAACTTACATACTACACCATTACATATTGGTAATTCGTGTATTTAAAGATCATGTCACGTCTCTATTTTCTTCTTAATACAATTACTATATTAGGAAAAATTAATTGGGAAACCCATCAAAACTTTATTTGAAGTTCAGTTTTATAATCTCTTGAACCTTCATGACTTTTGCTCTTTTAACTTTCTTGAACCTTTACACTCTTAGCACACAGATTATAACTATACGCACTTCAGGAAGTTATAGGACTTACGGTCATAGCCATAGGCATTTGATGAGCTGAATTCTTTCGTTTATGAATATTTGTATGCTTCAGCATGTGATCTTTGCGTATGAATCCTTTGCTACACAAAGGACACATGTATGGTTTCTCGGCATTGTGTGCTTATTTATATTTTTAAGCTAATATTGGAACAGGAAGTCGGGTCATCTTGAAGTTGTGATGTTAGATTTCCATATGAGGGAAGCTTTACAGATAGGTTTCGTTCTTGGAACGTTCCTATTTCTCTCAAAGTAACAATTTTATTATTGTTAGTTCATGAAAGCTAAAGGTGAGTTACAAAGATAAGAAGTATTGGCTAGAATTTAAGTTTTTACTAGAGTAGAAAATTCTCATTGGTGCTATTTGTAAGATCACCTTGTTACCGTGTAAATCCAAATAAATCATCTTATCTGGAAAAAAAATGCCAATCTGAGATTTTCATGCACACATGATTTTTTTTTTTTGCAATCCATTTGATCCCCCTCTTTGATTAAGATTCTCTAGTAGCACGGTCTTGGAAAAGCCGTTATACCTTCTTATTACATTATGTGTCTAAAAAAATGTAATTCATCTTGGACAAAATAACAATTTACCGCGATAGATTATGTTCTTTGAAAAGCTCCTAATGGCTAATGGCATTTGTATACACCAGAAAATAAGAGAAAGAAATCTTTTTAGATGGGGTTCCATACATGAACCCTTTGATTCAAAAATGTACTATGTCGCTTTCTTTCATAATTATAGCAAGGAAAAAGGGGGTCGCGGGGTTTCGCTTTTCCATTGGTAATATTTAATTTTATTTACTTGTTGAGAATTCCGACAAGAAGGGCCGGGAAAACTAGACCGTACATTAGAAAAGAGTATCCATATAATAAACATAGTGTACGAGATCTGTCAGAAATTATTAAATTTTTCAGGGAGGCCGGAAAATTTCTAATTTGAAACGGTAATTTATGGTCTCGCTGACTTTTTTAGTTTTCTCGTAATGGGAATTGGCATTTGACAAATACATATGTGTTTTATGTTGCTACATAGATTGACATGTCTAAAAAAGGGCCGGGAAAACTAGACCGTACATTAGAAAAGAGTATCCATATAATAAACATAGTGTACGAGATGTCAGAAATTATTAAATTTTTCAGGAAGGCCGGAAAATTTCCAATTTGAAACGGTAATATTTATGGTCTCGCTGACTTTTTTAGTTTTCTCGTAATGGGAATTGGCATTTGACAAATACATATGTGTTTTATGTTGCTACATAGATTTATGTCTCTATTATGATTTGTTTTGTAATGCCTTCTTGGCTGATGGGAAGTGAATTTGTTTCCAACCCATTTGATCAACTCTTTTTTTCTAACCCTAGCGAATTGTAGATATCATAAATTCCAGTCTCCTTCTAAGATAATTTTTGGGGAAATCTCGGTATAACGTATATCATTGTAATCCCAGTCCTATTTAAAAAACAGAAAGATAGATAGCTACAGTATCCATGCATTAATAAACTTAAATTCACAAATTATTTACTATTTTTAGTTGCAATAAATGTTCCATTAATTTTTTATTATTATTATTATTTTCAATTATGTGTTTTATATTTTTTCCGTATTCTTGATCACTTTCTGTTGTTTTGTTTTAAGTGACCCCTCAAATTATTATATTTCAATAAATCTCAGTATGACTATTTTCTTATTAGTCCTGTAAATTTGATCTTTTCTTTATCGTATTCTAATGCCATTTCAATTCCTTAGATCCTTAGATCACACATCAGAGTTTCTGATACTGGATATCAGCAAGGGGGTGGGGAATGCAATCAAGATTCGATCTAAAATCGTCAATACGACTATTTTCTTATTAGTCCTGTAAATTTGATCTTTTCTTTATTGTTTTCTAATGCCATTTCAATTCCTTAGATCACACATCAGAGTTTCTGATACTGGATATCAGCAAGGGGGTGGGGTAGAACCACGGTCTTGTAAGCTAAAGGGAGGTCTTGTGTAACTCTGGTGATCTGGTGAAAAGCATAACTGTATAGGATCGATAAGAAACAAGTATATTTTAGGAGAACTTTAGGCCAAAGTCTTTGCGAATCGTTATCGTCACTGATAAACTTGATCCTAACGTTGCCACAAACTTTGTCCTGTTCAATAGTAGTGGAACCTCTAATCTCGTAGATGTCACAAAAATAAACGCAAAACAAGGACTTTTTGGAATTCGTGTCGGAAAACCCCGCAAAAGTAAACATGAAACCTAGAAGTACATTTTAGGAGAAATTTAGGCCAAAGTCTTTGCGAATCTTTATCGTCACTGATAAACTTGATCCTATAACGTTGCCACAAACTTTGTCATGTTCAATAGTAGTGGAACCTCTAATCTCGTTTATCTCGTAGATGTCACAAAAATAAACGCAAAACAAGGACTTTTTGGAATTCGTGTCGGAAACCCCCGCAAAAATAAACATGAGCCTAGACCTTTGACATTATAAATTTCAGTATGTAAACGTAAAATGCATGACAAAAATATCCATCCTATATACCTGTGCACTATGTAGTAGTCTCATATAACAACTTATGTAATACATAGGGTTATGTATAGTGAAGTAATTAAAAGAAGGCATGATGGCGCCTTTACAATGTCCAGTGCGACCTTGTGCTAGGATTGGTTCAGAAAGATCAAAAGACAACTGCCACCCTACTCTCCCCACTGCAAAAGTATTGTAACGTGAAAAAAACCTTCAAAGATTTGTTTATTGTACCTCGAAACCGCTTTCGCATTGCTTCAAGATACATTCTTATACATTTATGCCAATGAGGAAACGAAAAAGTTGGTCAGAAAATTTCTGCCCCCGGATTCGAATCCATCACCTCCGGGTTGAGAGATAGCGCTATCCACTCGGTCACAAATGGTGCTTAACATATCATTACTTTGGTTTCTTAATCGTGATTCTACAAATAAGAAGAGACTATAAGTTGAAAGCTTCTGATGACAGGTTGACAGGTATCACTCCGTCTCTCTTCGTTACATGAAGCTTATTCTATGTAATTATAACGGTTGAACCTGTGGGACAGTTCATTCATAAAATGAATAAATTACTACATTTAAAGATCAACACCATTCATCTTGGCATTGTTTTCATTGAACCATTTGAACCCAAACCTGAAGACAATAAGGTCCGACCCGTGCCCTAGATTTTTCTTAAATCCTTTTCATCCCTTATGCAACCAAATAAAATGAGGTAAGGTAGCCCGCTCGGGTACCTTTTTAACTTCATATAATAGCTAGTATCTATTTTATAAGACCCAGGGACCGAGATATACCTTTTATAATTTCTACAAAAACATCTATCCTTAAAATATTAAGATGGATCAAAACATCAAAGGGATTCCAGTATTTTTTGTCTTTGGATTTGACCCAAAAACCCTAAAACCCTTCTCCTTGGGTTGATGATCTCTTTTATTATTCATTTAAATTTTGTAGACATAAGTAGCAGGTACTCTAAATAAAGGTATTAACGCAGATAAAAGGCTGTATATGAGTATATGTGTATGTAAGTTGCATTTTACCTACTACTGTGCAATTAGAGAAAACATGAAGACAATGAAAGGAGCATTGAAATAGACAAGAGAAAAGATGCCTATTTGATGAAATGTATGGAGTACGTCTCAGATCTTCTAGGATCATTCAAAGCGAGCTGGAAGTTTCGTCTGAGCTTCATCAAGGGTAGAACCAAGGACACCGGTAACCTCTACCCACTCGAATCATTATCACAAACTACACAAGATAGTGATGGGTAGATTTTCTACAGGAGGGCCTCAGATCTTCACTAATTTAGTGTTCACATCAAGACCGCGTTTTACGAAGTCAGAAATGGCTTTAATTCTGGATTGAACTGAGTATTAAGTATAGCTCAATCCTAGAGCGATCTGGTGTCCCGGTGGCAGAAGGGTTGAGCAGTTGGACTGCTATGTTGGGACGCCGGATTCTCATGATGGCTGTTGAGTCGGGCCCCAACACTGGAAACAAGATATAGGTGTGATGAACCGGACGCGGAAAGTAAGTTAGTACTGACCTGGTAAACTCCGCTCTATTGGTTTTCATCCTGCTACCTCTACGTGAAAATGAAGGAAGATCGAAACCCGAATCTGAAATTTTCACTGTCCGTGAGTGAGAGTTCGGACCTTGTGACGAGAACAACTGTCGGAACATAGAAGTGGCCGAATATTTCATGGTCAGTACAAATTTCCTATAACCTGACTTCTTTGTTTTGTAATGCCTTCTTGGCTGATGGGAAGTGAATTTGTTTCCAACCCATTTGATCAACTCTTTTTTTCTAACCCTAGCGAATTGTAGATATCATAAATTCCAGTCTCCTTCTAAGATAATTTTTGGGGAAATCTCGGTATAACGTATATCATTGTAATCCCAGTCCTATTTAAAAAACAGAAAGATAGATAGCTACAGTATCCATGCATTAATAAACTTAAATTCACAAATTATTTACTATTTTTAGTTGCAATAAATGTTCCATTAATTTTTTATTATTATTATTATTTTCAATTATGTGTTTTATATTTTTTCCGTATTCTTGATCACTTTCTGTTGTTTTGTTTTAAGTGACCCCTCAAATTATTATATTTCAATAAATCTCAGTATGACTATTTTCTTATTAGTCCTGTAAATTTGATCTTTTCTTTATCGTATTCTAATGCCATTTCAATTCCTTAGATCCTTAGATCACACATCAGAGTTTCTGATACTGGATATCAGCAAAGGGGTGGGGAATGCAATCAAGATTCGATCTAAAATCGTCAATAATGGCAAGACCACAATCTGAGTCGTAACTTTCGGATTAAGTGATCTGATTGTGCTTGAAATGAACTAAGCTATTACTTAATCCAAGAGTTGAACTTTGTTTGTGGTCCTGACCAAAAGTCGTTCAAAAGGAATCCATATTGAAGGGAATTAAGAAGGCACGTCAAAAATGGTTGTTGCAGAATACCGACATAACACATGGGCTTGAAACAACAATTGCAGTATACCGACATAACACATGGGCTTGAAACAACAGTTGGTTGTCTTTGATGAAAACGAAACTTGCTCCCTTTGTCCCTGATTTACACCATGTGCTTCCGGGTCTGTGTTCAATGTGTGCGATTTATCGCATTACCTAATGCTCTGGTGTATTGTTCTGCACATCCATCAAACTTGAGGATTGTAGAGGGACCACCAACCTGGGGTGTTACCAAAAATATCTAATGTTAAAAAAATAAGATCACAAAAAAAAAGGAAAAAAACTCGCTCCCAAAATTCACAACCCACCCTATAAATTGTATTTCGCTCATGGGCACATTAAGTGATCTGATTGTGCTTGAAATGAACTAAGCTATTACTTAATCCAAGAGTTGAACTTTGTTTGTGGTCCTGACCAAAAGTCGTTCAAAAGGAATCCATATTGAAGGGAATTAAGAAGGCACGTCAAAAATGGTTGTTGCAGAATACCGACATAACACATGGGCTTGAAACAACAGTTGGTTGTCTTTGATGAAAACAAAACTTGCTCCCTTTGTCCCTGATTTACACCATGTGCTTCCGGGTCTGTGTTCAATGTGTGCGATCTATCGCATTACCTAATGCTCTGGTGTATTGTTCTGCACATCCATCAAACTTGAGGATTGTAGAGGTACCACCAACCTGGGGTGTTACTAAAAATATCTACCGATTTCGCCTTTAACATATCCTCGGAAACTTGAGTGGAAGAGCTCGGAGTGGGAATCCTGTCATCAAAATCTTTTATGCATGTTGAGGGCAATCTTTTTCGACTCATCAAGTCATATTGGGCTTTATACCAACTTGACTTGTTGCTAGAATTTGAACTAGCTAAGTAGCTATCTGTAATCTGGCAATCTGTTTGTTTCTCGCTGAAATTCTCAACAACATTATCACGGAGGAAAGCCGCCATGAAGGCAATCTTTTTCGACTCATCAAGTCATATTGGGCTTTATACCAACTTGACTTGTCGCTGAAATTTGAACTAGCTATCTGTAATCTGGCAATCTGTTTGTTTCTCGCTGAAATTCTCAACAACATTATCACGGAGGAAAGCCGCCATGAGTCAGAACTTAAATCCTTTAGAATAGGTTCGACTCCTGTTTCTTGGGATATTTATATTCAAACTTAATAGGTAGGTACCTAAGAAAACAAAGTTATCAATGCCTATAATATAGGTATGACTGTTCTACCTATGGTGAAAATTCTATGTTCTGAGTAGCTATCTGTAATCTGGCAATCTGTTTGTTTCTCGCTCAAATTCTCAACAACATTATCACGGAGGAAAGCCGCCTTGAGTCAGAACTTAAATCCTTTAGAATAGGTTCGACTCCTGTTTCTTGGGAGGGCAATCTTTTTCGACTCATCAAGTCATATTGGGCTTTATACCAACTTGACTTGTCGCTAGAATTTGAACTAGCTATCTGTAATCTGACAATCTGTTTGTTTCTCGCTGAAATTCTCAACAACATTATCACGGAGGAAAGCCGCCTTGAGTCAGAACTTAAATCCTTTAGAATAGGTTCGACTCCTGTTTCTTGGGATATTTATATTCAAACCTAATAGGTAGGTACCTAAGAAAACAAAGTTATCAATGCCTATAATATAGGTATGACTGTTCTACCTATGGTGAAAATTCTATGTTCTGTTACTAAAGAGTTGGTGACAATAACATGACCTACATAACCACAGATTACTGTTCAGAGAGGAGAGGGAAAAAGGTCCTATGCACTTATTCAGTGAGTTTTTTTCGGAAGCAAAAACCAAACCAAAGCAGGTGATTCGGGAGAATCGTAACTGAAAAATCTCTTCAAAATGTTACTAAAGAGTTGGTGACAATAACATGACCTACATAACCACAGTACTGTACAGAGAGGAGAGGGAAAAAGGTCCTATTCACTTATTCAGTGAGTTTTTTTCGGAAGCAAAAACCAAACCAAAGCAGGTGATTCGGGAGAATCGTAACTGAAAAATCTCTTCAAAATAGTCATGAGAAGGAACTTCAAACGTAACTAACTTGACAACCATGAGATCTTAGTGACCTTGAGCCTGGCAATGTGGCAACACTGTTTTGGATACCACCCCACCCCACTATAATGAGCATCATCTCTCTTTTGCTTTCCTAGATCGTTCTTCTATTTCTTGGAATTTTTCAAACAAAGGAGGCCCACTATAATGAGCATCATCTCTCTTTTGCTTTCCTAGATCGTTCTTCTATTTCTTGGAATTTTTCAAACAAAGGAGGAGACAAAAATAAAAAAAGTGGGTAATGTTAAAAAATAAGATCACAAAAAAAAAGGAAAAAAACTCGCTCCCAAAATTCACAACCCACCCTATAAATTGTATTTCGCTCATGGGCACAATCATGAGAAGAACGCCTAATGAGATTTTTGTTAGGGTAGGTTGGAGCTCTGTATTATCATGAATCCCACAACAAGTCGTGTATATCTAGCAACCTTGAATATCTGAAGAATTATCTAAAACCAGATTCTCTTTGGTACTCCTCCCACCCCCCACCACTTGTAGAACATCCCTGATCTCTGAGCCCTGCGGACCTGTGTTATATGCACCCTGTCCTTCACCATCTTGCTGTAGTCAGGAATTTCATTTATTATCCTGACTATGTATACTATCACTTCTTACCTACTCAGTACTCATAAGACACAAATATTGCGCCTGAACTGAGCTGACAAGTTGTCCAAACCAGAAAACTTTTTTAAAGCTTGGGCTGTCCACTATCCACTTTGAATTTGGTGTCTCAGCATTCCTTTTCTCATTCTTCTTCAAAATTTTCCCAGAGGCCCAGGTGTGAACGGGGCTAAATTTGCTTGGTCACGACACGCCGGATTTATTATTGACTCTATTAGGATTTGAGAGAACGCTTATTATTAAAACATTTTGAAAAGGGGAAAAATGAGAACAACTTTTGCAATGTTGCCAAGTGCCTTTTGATGTTCAAAGGAATTATACATTTTACTGTGCAACGAACTGAAAGAAAAGACAGAGAACATCCATCCCTTCATGCCATTTCCATTATTTTTGAAAACAGAAGAGAGGAGATTCAAATCCTCTTTCATCTTTCTCTTCTCTTTTTCGCAAAGATAAACTGAAATTACAATAGATTTGTAACAATAACTTTTCCAACACAAAGACTTTTTGTGCTACAAATTAGAACATTTTGTTTCATTGTATTTTTAATTATATGTAAAATTCTTTTATGCAGGGTTGAAGAAAGCATGTCACGGAAATAGTTCACTTACTTATCTAGAATATTGCTCTTTAGCTGTTTCAGAAACATAAATGGAGGTGTGAAAGAAAGAATTAATCTGCGTCTTTGACTCTTTGATGACAGACTATGAACTGGACCACTGTCAACAAAGAATTTGAAAAAGCTTCAGGAAAATCTTAAAACTGAAGGAATGAAACCATTAGCAGTCCTACAAAAACGACATGGAAGAAAATCAAAATCCAGGTCACGCTGACTGGGCTAGATTTGGAGAAAGAATTAATCTGCGTCTTTGATGACAGACTATGAACTGGACCACTGTCAACAAAGAATTTGAAAATGCTTCAGGAAAATCTTAAAAATGAAGGAATGAAACCATTAGCAGTCCTACAAAAACGACATGGAAGAAAATCAAAATCCAGGTCACGCTGACTGGGCTAGATTTGGACACGTGTGTCCACTGACACTGATCAGTAGTTTGAGTCACTTTCGCATTTTTTCTATTCAGAATAACAGCCCCACCAGAAATACACAGTATTTTTGGCGAATGTCACGACACGACCACTTTTCACATTTCATGCCGAGCAAAAATATTGTCTTCCTACTGGTGGGCGTCATTTTCAAACGGAATAAAATTCGCTGTATCAGTAGTTTGAGTCACTTTCGCATATTTTCTATTCAGAATAACAGCCCCACCAGAAATACACAGTATTTTTGGCGAATGTCACGACCACTTTTCACATTTCATGCCGAGCAAAAATATTGTCTTCCTACTGGTGGGCGTCATTTTCAAACGGAATAAAATTCGCTGTATTCAAGAGTGACGGAAAGCGAAGAGCATAAAGTGATGCTAGAATTATGACGTGTTCATTATTTTATTTTAGTTGTGAAACTCGGCAAGAATGAAATTCCTCGCACTCTTCGGTCTTCTGTCCCTTTCCATGTCAAATTTGCTAAATCTTAACATGGCGAAATAAAAAGTGTGGGTAACCATACCGTTTTCAATTCGATTGATCATTATTTTAATTCGAAAATTACAGTGAACCATCATGAATATCATGCATGATTATTGCGATTACGGCATTAACAAATCGTTCCCTGGATTTGTACTTGAAGTAAATTTCCAAAAGGTCTCAAAACAGTGCCCTAAATCACCAAAGTATGGAAAAGTATCTTACAAGTGTAATAGCCAATGGAAAAGCAGAATTTTGAATTTGGACGAATTCAAAAGGTCTCAAAACAGATCAGCTACATATTATTTGAAAGTTTCTTTGATTTTCAATACGTCAAAGTTCATAAAATATTCACATTTCTTTTTTATTTTGATCCATTTCCTCATAATTGTTTCACATTTTATCCCATGGCCATGGCAATATGGATAGTGTGGTTTACCTATGTACTGTTCCCACTGAGTACTATGTATGTAATTTCCGACAAGAGAGAAGACATTCTCCTTCATTATTGAAAGGGCACACACGTCATTATTAAACAAGAGAAAAACAATTTTGCTCGAGTTGGGTTACTGACCTTGTTTTGTACATTTCCATATTATATTAAATTTTATCCGAAAAGGGCCAAAATAAAATTGAGGAATGTGTTTCGTTCACTGTTCCCTAAAAATTAGAGTTCTCTATTAATGTACTTGGTTCCAGTACATAGGCACTTGGGATTAAAAGGACATGAATTGTTTGAACTTAATCAAATCATCGTATAAGCCTTCCTCTGACTCTATCATTCAATATTGCTGCTGGGATTTGAACCGCAGTCTCCTTTATTGTGAATCCAAGCAAATGAACCACTGCGGTTGTATATACTTAGAAGTAATCAAATACACTTCGGATTAAAACGACCTTTATAAAAGTCATACATTGAAATGTAAAACCAAAATTGTGAACAGTAAACATAGTCCTACCTATCGGTTATGTGCCTACAAACACTTGGTTCCAGTACATAGGTACTTGGGATTAAGAGGACATGAATTGTTTGAACTTAATCAAATAATCGTATAAGCCTTCCTCTGACTCTTTCATTCAATATTGCTGCTGGGATTTGAACCGCAGTCTCCTTTATTGTGAATCCAATGTCTTAGCAAATGAACCACTGCGGTTGTACATACTTAGAAGTAATCAAATACACTTCGGATTAAAACGCCCTTTATAAAAATCATACATTGAAATGTAAAACCAAAATTGTGAACAGTAAACATAGTCCTACCTATCGGTTATGTGCCTACAAACATGATCTTCACGAAAAAGCTGGAAATTTATAAAATTCAGAAGAAATACTCGTTGAAGATTATCTAGGGTCTAGGATAATGATGATAATAATAATAAGTAAATGGAAAATGGAGAAACGTGACCGAAACAAAAAGCTCATTTTCGCCTACAAACATGATCTTCACGAAAAAGCTGGAAATTTATAAAATTCAGAAGACATACTCGTACAAGATTATCTAGGGTCTAGGATAATGATGATAATAATAATAAGTAAATGGAAAATGGAGAAACGTGACCGAAACAAAAAGCTCATTTTTCCCTCCTTTAGAAGAATTTCCCAAGCACTCATGTGACTTTCATGTTCCTAATAAAATTTCATGTCTTGTACGAGAGAGAATTCTCATTCCGAGTTGGTTGGGTTTACGCCCACCAAGAATTGTCGACTTCTTGATAAGAAGAAAACTCGCGGTTCTACACCAATGAAATGTAAAATTGAACTAGAAATATCGGATATCAACGCCTTATCCCCCGAAGAGGGGAAAGTTGGATAAATTTCCCCTGAACAATGAAGAAAACTTGGAAAATAATTCTCCACCCGTCCCGAAAATTTCATAAGCTTCGAACTTTCGTCAACAGACGAGCAGCACTTTGTTGTTTCCCAGGATATTTTCTTTCTTCTTTTACATTACTTTTGTATTATCCGTAGAAAGATGCTGGATCCATGGGACCTTTAAAATAAATCAAATTTCTGATTATGAAACTCAATACTCATGATGCTTTGAAGTCAGAAGACAATATTATCTCCCATGAGTTTCAAAATCACTCAAACGCCGCACCCATTCATTCACAAGACTATCGTCGACTTAAAAATAAATGAAAACAACATCAATAAAAGGAAAGTTTTAAACATGCTGTTGAAAACCTTGAAAGTTTTATGGTGTTATCTAGTAGCCACTCGGTATGGAATTCCTCATTGATCCCCCCTATGTTAGACCATTCTTGGACATGACTTGCAATATAGCGCCATAAAATACACCAAGAGATGGAGAGAAATCCATGAAGGCTTTCAAAGAACATGTTTTGCAGTTGTAAAAAATTACATTGATTGATTTCTCGTGTTATAAATACGCCGACAATGCCCAAATGCCGCCCTTAAAAAAACAAATGTCCCCTCTATTGGCTCTATCGAATGTCATAAAAATGAAAATGCCTTTAGAAACGTGCGGTTGTAAAACAATAAATTAATATTATTTCGTGTCTAAGAGCGTGACAAGTGTCTTTTTATCGACACGGCGGACATTCTCATCAGAATCTTATGATACCAAAACCTTTTGCTATTAGAAGCGGTGCACATAGACTATAATAAAACAAAGGTTTTTTTTTTCATACCATTTTTTTCCATACCAAATTATAGGTTGAGACAAAATCCCGATTTTTAAATCCGTTATTTTTTGAGACCTATTCATAGCAATATTCCAAAAGTTATTGATCCTACATTCATAATTATGTACTTTGAAGAGCACCTGTGAGGACACTAATTTTTCATTTTCATCAAGTGGATAACTGTCCAATCTTCCTATTATAATTTTTACTAGTGGTTGACCCGTCCTTTGTACGGGACCACCACACACACACAAATACACCCCCCACACACACCACACCCATCACACACATCCATACCATTTTTTTCCATACCAAATTATAGGTTGAGACAAAATCCCGATTTTTAAATCCGTCATTTTTTGAGACCTATTCATAGCAATATTCCTAAAGTTATTGATCCTACATTCATAATTATGTACTTTGAAAAGCACCTGTGAGGACACTAATTTTTCATTTTCATCAAGTGGATAACTGTCCAATCTTCCTATTATAATTTTTATGGTCAGTTTATGTAAAACAAAACACTATGTGACATATACGGGTGGTTTTCTAACAAGTACCGCATAGAAAATTAAAAGAAAGGATACGTACTGTTAGGTAGAGATTTCAAGGTTACTCTGTAGGCTAAATTACATCCTGTAATGAAATATAATGGAAAATAGAAGGGTAAGTAATAGTGGCGTATATGTAAAACAAAACACTATGTGACATATACGGGTGGTTTTATAACAAGTACCGCATAGAAAATTAAAAGAAAGGATACATACTGTTACGTAGAGATTTCAAGGTTACTCTGTAGGCTAAATTACATCCTGTAATGAAATATAATGGAAAATAGAAGGGTAAGTAATAGTGGCGTATATCAGAGGGAGGTTGGCTGGAGTGTTTCCACCAAAGTGAAATCCATAAGAAATGAAATTATCACTCCTATCCACGTAATATCTACTCCACCGATGATTTTTCTAGTCCTTTTAAGTTATTTCTAGACCTTTTAATCCCATCAGAGGTTTACACCTTCGTCACTGACTCCAGACCTTTTTTCTTGTAATTAACATCGCCAGTATCCCCAAGTACCAGAGCAGCAGAAAATTACTCCGATGGTAATCAAAATGTGCCCTCATTATCTCTCAGACTGTTGTGGAGATCTCGTCTAGATTGTCTACGGAGTCTAGCCTCTTGTGGTAATGCATGAGTTTTAGTTAATCATCTTCAAAAGTTTCTTCGGGAAGGTGTCTATGTTTACTGAGTATTTGGTATTTCGATAGGATAGGGGAATTGATTCCCCAATAATATTGGTGTTGAGGACCCAGATGAGGTCTCAAAAAATTCTTTTTCTTCGCCTTTTCCCGTGTACAAACGGGGTCGGTGCGGCGTTTTTTGTCAGCCTCGCAATCAGCCCCAATTAGGGTGATTGCTTTGGGCTGACGTTTGGTTTTGGCTACAAATTTTAGGAGTGGATGCCGTTCGCACTCAACCTTTGCTATTCCTTTAGCAAGGGAAATTCAAGCTGCTATACTCGCTGTTTTAAGTCCCCCAGCCAGACTAAGCTGGTCTACTCCCTGTTTAACGTCCCCCAGCCAGACAAAAGCTAGCTCTTTCAGAGGTTTAGGGACAACTGACCAACATGCATCTTGTATAATTTAAGGATGCTGAACCTACATGATACACAAAATAGTAGAGAGAAGAAAACAGGTAAACGTGTTTAATTGTTTATGTGTTTTTTGGTAATTTATGAACACTCACCGAATACATAAAGTGTTTAATTTTTACGGTCAAGTATTTAGTTAATGTAATTTTGAAATAAACAAAACTGTTGGAGATCTTTCAACATCTTCTGTGATGTTTCGTTTTCAGAAACGTATTCGGAGGTGCTGAATTCTCATCTTTCACAAATCTCAAGTAGGTGTGCTAAAAATGCAACTTGAATTGGGACCCCTTGGGACAAAAATGGAGATGACGAGGAAAAATCGCAGAATCGCTATGGACCTTGGATAATATTTTTAAGATAGGGTGGTGTTGTACCTACTGCACGTTAATTCCAAGGGTTTTACAGCTCAGCGTGGCTTCGCCACTTGTCCCTCCTCACAGCTCACAGTGGACAGTGGTGAAATAAACATTCTCCTTCGTAGTTCATACATGGGTCAACAAATTCAGTATTGAAAATTCGCTTGTTTGGCTTCAAATTTTCAGGTCCAAATTTGCTTCTTCAAAAATCAAAATATTAGAAATATGGATGTAGAATATGTAGATGGAGATAGACCTAGGTACGAGTAGGTACTCCTTTAGAATTTCATTTGAAGTTTGCAACAAAAATTGAACTGTCCATACTAAGTCCATAATTCTGCGGCACAACAATACCTAGCAACACCATAGAGGTAAGTATACTTACCATACTTAAAGGTCAAACTATCAAAGCTGGTCTCTTGAGATTTTCTAAATGTGGAAGATGAAGATGACTTTCAAAGGCAAGTGGTTTATTTTTCAAAAATAGATTATCGTTGGTCCTGAATTTCGAGATTTTCTAAATGTGGAAGATGAAGATGACTTTCAAAGGCAAGTGGTTTATTTTTCAAAAATAGATTATCGTTGGTCCTGAATTTCTCAGAGAAAATAATATTACATATCCATCATCATGACAAGAAGTAAAAAAATACATACCCCCTACTGAGTGAGATGTAAGAAAAGAACACCAAGACCCGCCCACTTTGACGTTTTTCAAATTGATAAGCCATCATCATGACAAGAAGTAAAAAAAATACATACCCCCTACTGAGTGAGATGTAAGAAAAGAACACCAAGACCCGCCCACTTTGACGTTTTTCAAATTGATAAGCCATTATCATGACAAGAAGTAAAAAAATACGTACCCCCTACTGAGTGAGATGTAAGAAAAGAACACCAAGACCCGCCCACTTTGACGTTTTTCAAATTGATAAGCCATGGATAGGGGGTATCTATATGGAAGCAGAAAGCAATAATTATCAGAAGTAATTTACATTGTCATTTTTTAAAATCTTTTTCTTCTCTAATTCTTCGTCTGACAATTGCCATACTAAGCTTGATTAATGCTGACCAATATTTATGTATGTATATCCCTGCAAAACATCTATCCCAGCTTGTTAAAGTAACTTGGGAGAAAACCGAGCTAATTATATGGTATTAGATAGAGATTTTTAAAAGTGTTAATTATGTTCTTTTAAGATTACTGTGTATTTTTTGCTTACTTTCTGCGAGAAGCTCATTTTATCTACAGCGGCACAAAAATTTACCTCATAATTATTATATGATGTGTACCGTAATATGATTATACGTATGATTTCTCTAAATTGTACTGGAATCTACCAAAGGCCCAAATCCCATGAATAATCGAAATTTCACATCACTATCCTCATTGTTGGTTTATTCTTGATTTTCTAGGGATCTGATCTGACTATAATAAAACTAAGAATAAATAATACGTAAGATGGTAAAAAGCGATACCTACTTTTCTTAAATCATCGTATAGTACAAACAATAAACGGGACTTTTTCTTTATTAAAAAATAAATAAACAAAAAGTCTCCACGGAGTTGATTCTTGTTCTTGTTGTCTTTTGTTTGTTTTCAAATAAGGAAAAACCTGATGTTGTATATTTCGCTAAATAATTAATTGAAGCCATCCCATTGTTCACAAATACCTTCATCATATTTATTGTAGGTATTATTTCAAACCATCACAACTTACCCCCTGATGAGAAGACGGAATTCGATATAAATCAACCCTGCTGGCATTCACATCTCATATCAGGATATCTATCTCATCTTCTTGAATTCGTACCTTTTTAACACATCTATTTTGATTGCCAATTTCACTTTTTAGTAGTCTACAACAAGTTGTGTTGTACTTTGCTCAGATAGTATGTATGTTGCTTATTAGATAAGCCTTTGATTTTTTACATATTACCAAACTTAGCTGTTCATTAATTTCACTCCATTTTTAATGTATTTCCCGATTTCCAAGAGTATATATCTCATATCAGGATATCTATCTCATCTTCTTGAATCCGTACCTTTTGAACACATCTATTTTGATTGCCAATTTCACTTTTTAGTAGTCTACAACAAGTAGTGTTGTACTTTGCTCAGATAGTATGTATGTTGCTTATTAGACAAGCCTTTGATTTTTTACATATTACCAAACTTAGCTGTTCATTGATTTCACTCCATTTTTAATGTATTTCCCGATTTCCAAGAGTATAAAAATCTGGACCAGGAAGAAGGTGATTTATTTTCTGAACGCGGACAAGCCTTTGATTTTTTACACATTACCAAACTTAGCTGTTCATTAATTTCACTCCATTTTTAATGTATTTTCCGATTTCCAAGACTATAAAAATCTGGACCAGGAAGAAGGTGATTTATTTTCTGAACGCGGAAAAAATTAGATCAAGGTCGAATAAGGATCGTTATTCTTCCCCTTCTTTACTTCCTTTTTTATCTTGACAACCCTTCGCTTTAACCTTTATGTGCCCTTGATGTCACTTTAGGTTTCTTGATTGCAGATGATCCAATGTTTCATCGCAAGCTTTCAAAGGCATATCAGGATGAAATAAAAAAATCATTTGGATCAACTGTTCCAGTTCTTCACGGCCTTTTCTGATGTCCTCCGCCTTCAAACAAAAGTTGGATGATAAATTTCATTAGTATAATCATGTTCTTCTACAAAATTATTCAGTATTCTGCGCTGGCAAAGAAAGTTACTCTTCACGGCCTTTTCTGATGTCCTCCGCCTACAAACAAAAGTTGGATGATAAATTTCATTAGTATAATCATGTTCTTCTACAAAATTATTCAGTATTCTGCGCTGGCAAAGAAAGTTACAAGTATCACGGCAGGATAAACAAGGTACGTGCATTCTGTTCTTATCTATAAACTAAGTTCAGTATAGGAGTGTCAAGTACATTTACTCATTATAGTCATTATGTATTTTCGGACACAAAAGGGTTGAAAACTTGAAGAGGGAACAGTTAAAGATAGAGTATTATCCGCGCGACGTTCCAAGAAACTTCCCATTCTCCTCAACCCTTCCTGATTTTGATATATTTGTATTTTGATCAATCTATAAACTAAGTTCAGTATAGGAGTGTCAAGTACATTTACTCATTATGTATTTTCGGACACAAAAGGGTTGAAAACTTGAAGAGGGAACAGTTAGATAGAGTATTATCCGCGCGACGTTCCAAGACACTTCCCATTCTCCTCAACCCTTCCTGATTTTGATATATTTGTATTTTGATCAGCGGCCTATGAAAATCCAAGAGTGTTGAACAATGTACAAAAACTCTCAAGCCATGAAAAAGCGAAACGTTCTTTCTTCATAAGAAGAGCTACATAATAAAAAGATGAACAATAAATGAAATGGTAAAAAAAACGGTCGTTTCCATACGTATATGGCAATGGTTTTTCATTTTGTATGACGTCGCGTACCGATGATCGAAAACTCATGGTTTTCTTTCAACAAATAGGACAGTGCAGGGATCTCTAGATTTTTCTGCACCTAGTTGACTGGATGATGCAATCTCACGCTCACCCATACTGGGATCTTAAGATGATCCTAATTGTCTTCCAACAGGTTCAAAAAATGTTACGGTCGTTTCCATACGTATATGGCAATGGTTTTTCATTTTGTATGACGTCGCGTACCGATGATCGAAAATCATGGTTTTCTTTCAACAAATAGGACAGTGCATGGATCTCTACATTTTTCTGCACTTAGTTGACTGGATGATGCAATCTCACGCTCACCCATACTGGGATCTTAAGATGATCCTAATTGTCTTCCAACAGGTTCAAAAAATGTTTAGCCGACAAAACTTCTCCTGATCAATACTCGTTTCAGTTATCTCTCTCCTCTCTGTGACTGCAACGACAAGAGCGTCTACTTTGAACACTTTAGACGCGTCAAATCTGGACGTAATAGAGAAGGATGTGACTCCTTTGGCTTGGCTATTCATGCCTCCTATCCCACCAACGTCAGTGACTATCTGTGACTACGGTTATTTAGGGAACCCGTCATTGTAAGGGCCGGTTTCTAACATCCTCTGTTGACTCGCGAGTTTGTAAACCAATGGTTTACCCAAAGTCCGGATCGGAACAGAAGACTCTTGGTCAGGAAGCTACGAATTACCAATTTTTAGCTTGTGCGAAGTTCTCTAAGGAAATTTCTGTTTCATGAAGAACAGAATACAATACGAGTAGGTATGTCAATCGACATCGACTGGATACCCATGTACATATGTAAGTAGATTCACAATTATTATAGTAGGTATCCATTTTGTATGTCATTGAGCGTCCTCAAAAACAGTAAGTTTACGTAATGCCCAAGTACAGGGACAGCAGAGGATTATCCTGTGAGGATGTCAGAAACGTTCGTGTTTTTAGGTGGTTATAGTTGTCGATGTACAAAATAGCGCCAGTTGTGGAATTTTAAGGTCTGGAAGAAAGCAATACAACCTCAGATTTGGATTTTTCACAACATTTTTCATAGAAATCGAGCTTTTAATCATAAATTTTACCCAAATGCATCTGCTCCATTATTATAGTAGGTATCCATTTTGTATGTCATTGAGCGTCCTCAAAAACAGTAAGTTTATCTATCAGTGTCAACATTAATTTCTCCTGAGTCATGAATATTATGAACACTTTATCTTAAATATTGAAAACAAAACCGGTAAGCTCAATTTCATAATTTATTTCAGGGCACATGCGAGGAGTCCTAAAAATGAAATAAAATTTAATGGTCAAATGTGAAGAAGGTCAAGAAAGACTTTGCAGATGCTTATATATTTTTTATAGCCAGGAATATCCCTAATTTATGTCTTAACATTTTCGTTGTCAACAAATAAAATTTAATGGTCAAATGTTAAGAAGGTTAAGAAAGACTTTGCAGATGCTTATATATTTTTTATAGCCAGGAATATCCCTAATTTATGTCTTAACATTTTCGTTGTCAATACGTCAACCCTTTTTTTTACGAAAAGGTCATCGTGATTGAACCCCCAACCAGTTTTGAGAATGTGCTGTAAAGTTTCGACTGCGTTAATAAGGATTTGATTGAAAGGGGTCATATTTGAGAAGGCTAGTTATCTTCTGATGGACGGTTTGTTTGACAGGACATTTACGGGTCAAACATTTGAAGTGTTGATGAGCAGTTTTACCGCGAGGACAGGTTTGCTGTTGATTTATCTTTAGATGGTGTTTTCAGTCCATTAGTGGATCAGTGTTCAAATATTCAGCACTTCTATTATGATTATTAATGATTGGCTGGCGTTGTAATGTCAACAAGTTTGTCATTAATTCATGTGTAGCTTCAGCAGGATTTGACTGATATCTTCAATCTATTTGACCAACATCTCTCGAAAGTCTTGCATAAATCATGTTCATATTGTTCATCCATTGAAATTTTAGCAAACTTCTTGATGCTGTGTGATCTCCTTTTCTTGGTTAACATTCATGCCTATACCTGGCAAACTTGGCAGCATCAGGTATTGCATATCTTATTAAATTTATCCAGTATTATCACACTCCCCTCTAATCTAAATAATTGTGGCTTTGTTACAACTGGGAATGAAATTATGTCTCTGTCAGGCATCTATCATGAATTAATTTTTCAATTAATTTTGGGAGGTCTTGAATATTTGAATCTCACTTGTTTTCCTCCTCCACTTACACCTCAACATCTCTTTTAATGGCTTTGTTACAACTAGGAATGAAATTATGTCTCTGTCAGGCATCTATCATAAATTAATTTTTCAATTAATTTTGGGAGGTCTTGAATATTTGAATCTCACTTGTTTTCCTCCTCCACTTACACCTCAACATCTCTTTTAAAATATTAATTATTCTACGTAATCAGTGGCTGAATTAAAAGAATATATTGGGAGCCATTTCCTTACAGGTAGGCACCAAGTAGAGTAGAAAACCATGGAAATGTTTGTTATGGTTACATTTGTGATGTTCGGAATACCTATACCTCAAAACTGCCAAGAGAACTGTCACTCATCTTGTTCATTAAAGCTAAATCACTCTTGTTCATTAGAGCTAAATCAGCAAAATCAGATTTAGTCAGCAAAGTGGCATTAGTCTTATCTGGTTAATTCAGGATTTGACATTTCTAAATATGTTTCCGATTTCAAATAAATCCAACAAATAAATTTACTACGAATATGTATTTCCATTCGCCACTTGGAATTCGGGCATTCGTATGTACCAAACATTTCTTTCTGAAAAAATGCCAAATTATCTCAATAAAAATTTCTTCGTGTCATGATGTTTTACAATTATTCAACGTGTATGAATGATGATAAACTGTTGCTTATCCCCTTCGAATGGGACGTCCAGTTATCCACTCTTTACTTGCTTGCCAGTTTTTTATCTTACTTAGTGAATGATAATCCTCATTTTGAAAGACTCTCAGTTCCTCAAGCTGGTTAATAACTTCCTTATACTCTTGATGATATGCATCAATCAAAGAAACTTTGCTAAGAAAACTTGGCTTCAATGTTTTGTCAACTGAGAGTTTCTTGAGTAAATCATAGGTACTTTGCACCTTACCAAATAAATTCTCCGACTTGGCAGTCAGCAGCTTCAACTTGACATCCGTCATGATTGACTCACAATGCAAAGATCCAGGTTCGATGCTTGACGAGATCCGGGACCCGTATGACCAAATGGTGTGATAAAGGGTTCGAAGGACCAAATGAATGTGATAAACTGTTGCTTATCCCCTTCGAATGGGACGTCCAGTTATCCACTCTTTACTTGCTTGCCAGTTTTTTATCTTACTTTGAATGAAAAGAGATTGAACTTGTATAATACAAAGGAATGAAAGGAATGGACTTTATTGAGAACAAAATGTAGACACGAAGAAAAACTTGAGGTTTCATCGAAGCCTAATGTTTTTTCTGTCTACTATGTTTCTAATTGGGAAGATCCGTTCTATTTAGCTTTTTTATGGTATGAAAAATGTGCGTTTAACAGTTGGTTTGGTTAGGTTGTAATGAAATTTCTCTTAGTTTTTTCTGTCTACTATGTTTCTATTTGGGAAGATCCGTTCTATTTAGCTTTTTTATGGTATGAAAAATGTGCGTTTAACAGTTGGTTTGGTTAGGTTGTAATGAAATTTCTCTTTGACATTACAGTGTTGGTATCAACAAGAAAGAATTTCGGAACTCTGATGGGCTCCTCAAATCTGAGACCAATTTTTCGTGAGTTAGGGATAAGTATCTGCTCTGTGTTGCCTGTACTCGGAAAATCTCATTTTTTCTGCCTTTGTGTGTAATTCTGAATTCTGATTCTTGTGAGGTCTCTTAATCCCTGGTAATTTTTCCGCCCATTTAGTTGAGATGTTAATGTAAACACGAACGTTCACGCTTTATTTTTACACTCAATTAGAGTTGCATCTTGTATGCATGTTTTGTTCTTATATTTTACAATAATGTGTGTTAGTGTACGTTCTTTACACTATCATAACAGTCGGTCAGTCATTTTGTATGATTGTTCAGTGTCGTTCTCGAGCAATTTATGATATGATTTAGCAGGCTCCTGGGTCCATATCTCCATAGTGGCGTCCCCCTTGCTAAGAAATGTAAAAAATAGATAATGTGTCTGTACTGTCTCTGTGGGGGTTTTTTATGACACAAGTCTGACAAGTTCTAAAATATCTAGACCATTTCACTATGGTTTATCACCACCTGCACATCTATTTTGATTGCCAATTTCACTTTTTAGTAGTCTACAACAAGTTGTGTTGTACTTTGCTCAGATAGTATGTAGGTATGTTGCTTATTAGACAAGCCTTTGATTTTTTACATATTACCAAACTTAGCTGTTCATTAATTTCACTCCATTTTTAATGTATTTCCCGATTTCCAAGAGTATACGCGCAATCTCCAGTTTAATTAGTTGCATTTGAAGATAACTTTTCCTCTGGCTGGGGACTTTAAACAGGGAGTAGACTAGTCTGGCTGATGGGCTTTGAACAAGGAGGATAACGGTCTCAAAGTTCCCTTCATTCATAAAGTGCGAAGGGCATCCCCTCGTAGTGTTAGTGCGAATTTGATATCTCACTAAACCAGGTTTAGCGAGAGTACAGCTGAGTGCGAAGGGCATCCCCTCGTAAATTTTTTGTAGCCAAAACCAAATGCAATCACCCTAGAGGACTGATTGAGAGGCTGATGAAAAACGCAGACCCCGCTCCGTTTGAACACGGGAAAAGGTGAATTAGTGGGATAATTTTTCCTCAGGTACCTACCTTCTCCATGACTGAGGTTAGCTTTCATAATAAGTATACTTACCTGTCGTAATAAAGATTATAATTGAAAATAATGGTCACTAAAATCCAAGGATGACGGTGTTTTTCATCATTATTACATGCAATAAAAACATCATCATTATGCAACACCCACCTTACACTTCATTACTTGAAATAATTGAAATATCACCGTCAAAATATAACGAGCACATTGGTATAATTACTCACCATATTCTAAATCTGGTTCGATTTTATTTCCTGGGTCGAATCAATAAGGGTTGAAAATTTGTAATTTCCTGGGTCGAATCAACAAGGGTTGAAAAATTGTAAGCTGGTAAGCCCCAGGTTTAGCGAGATATCAAATACCCCCTTTTAATTTTCCAGCAGGTATGCAATCCTCAACAAATCCTAGATCTGGAAAGGGTCTGTTGCACTCTTAATACAAATTTCAAGATTGGATTTTCATGTTTTTATTATTATAATTATTATTATTTAATCTAAAAGACAATGAAAAACATACCTACCACCTACCAGGAGGTCTCTTTAACCCAGACTTTAAAGTGCTATTAAGAAGATGCCACAATTTTCCTTCTCATTTTTCCTCCTACAGCCTGCTATAGGTAATAGGTACATATGTTGAAATATGCTACGTACAAAGAGTCAAATAAACCGAAATATTTGTTGGAATTCCAAGCATGACGGGCCGCATATTCATATATCACACTCCACTTTCCGCTCTGCAGCGTACAATTTCTTCAAAAATAATGGTTTCGCTTTTTATGAAACGTTTTGTTTTTCGACCGCGTAAATACATTCTTCAACCCTACTTAATTATAACCGAGTACTTAACGTAAAGTAGATAAGATTAGGTCAGGGAAATGCAGGCACGTTTTGTAATGCCCAAGTTCCAAACATACCTACCACCTACCAGGAGGTCTCTTTAACCCAGACTTTAAAGTGCTATTAAGAAGATGCCACAATTTTCCTTCTCATTTTTCCTCCTACAGCCTGCTATAGGTAATAGGTACATATGTTGAAATATGCTACGTACAAAGAGTCAAATAAACCGAAATATTTGTTGGAATTCCAAGCATGACGGGCCGCATATTCATATATCACACTCCACTTTCCGCTCTGCAGCGTACAATTTCTTCAAAAATAATGGTTTCGCTTTTTATGAAACGTTTTGTTTTTCGACCGCGTGAATACATTCTTCAACCCTACTTAATTATAACCGAGTACTTAACGTAAAGTAGATAAGATTAGGTCAGGGAAATGCAGGCACGTTTTGTATACGTAATGCCCAAGTACAGGGACAGCAGAGGATTATCCTGTGAGGATGTCAGAAACGTTCGTGTTTTTAGGTGGTTATAGTTGTCGATGTACAAAATAGCGCCAGTTGTGGAATTTTAAGGTCTGGAAGAAAGCAATACTTTCTGAACACAGGCCCGAAAAAAGGGCTTTTAATTCTTGGTCAATCTTAGTACCTCCTGAACTGAGGGTCTTAGAAATCAGTGGAGCCCATAACTTAAATTAATGTGATCACTGCCCCGCCCCTTTTTCGTTTGAAGAAGCTGCACCGTAGATTTGTTTTGGCCTTACATATCAGATTCTTTGAATTTCTTGTATACGGGTATCATTTGGCCCTTATTTCTAGTGAAAGTATGCATCGAAGAGAGAATGAAAGGAGAACATTACCTGCATACATATTATGTAATATGTACAATGTACGTATACTTCAAAGATTACTCGTAGAATCTTTTTTGGATGTGATGCCACGAGTTCGGAATATAAGGGACAAGACTTCAAAAATGTCCTCAATTCATATAGTTGACCACAAAAGCTATGAAATGAGAGGTGTTGGACATTATTTCTCCCTCCCGATCTACCCAAGAGACAAAAGCGTGAAATACTTTAGAATTCTTGCTGCCCTATTTGGCGAGAAAACAAAACATCCTAGTTTCCATGTCAATGCATATGCATCTTGCTTGCACAACACACGACTTTTCATAACTTTAATTAGATCACTAGGTATTTAGCATGGTTTAAAAAACTTTTATAAATGTACAATCGAAACTTTGGCCAATCCTGAGTATGTATTTGCGGCCATTATTCGGGGCATTTTTTTTAAAAAGCTCGAAAAAGTCCACTTTTCCTGCTTTTCTCAGGACTTTAGTTTTTGACCCAAATCGCTTAAATTTTGCAGTGAAGTAAGTACACTTGTACACATGTCATCTCTGCATAGGAGCGTATGTTGCCCTATATCCCTCAGAAAATCACCACGAAGTATACAGATCATATCTTTGCACGTTGAACATGATGAACGAGCATTCATAAAGCAACGAACGTTTAAAACATCTTCATACCCTCAAGAATTTTATCGGCGTTTTGGCCTTACATCTCAGATTCTTTGAATTTCTTGTATACGGGTATCATTTGGCCCTTATTTCTAGTGAAAGTATGCATCGAAGAGGGAATGAAAGGAGAACATTACCTGCATACATATTATGTAATATGTACAATGTACGTATACTTCAAAGATTACTCGTAGAATCTTTTTTGATGTACAAAATAGCGCCAGTTGTGGAATTTTAAGGTCTGGAAGAAAGCAATACTTTTTGAACACAGGCCCGAAAAAAGGGCTTTTAATTCTTAGTCAATCTTAGTACCTCCTGAACTGAGGGTCTTAGAAATCAGTGGAGCCCATAACTTAAATTATGTGATCACTGCCCCGGTTCAAAAAATGTTTAGCCGACAAAACTTCTCCTGATCAATACTCGTTTCAGTTATCTCTCTCCTCTCTGTGACTACGGTTATTTAGAGAACCCGTCTTTGTAAGGGCCGGTTTCTACCATCCTCTGTTGACTCGCGAGTTTGTAAACCAATGGTTTGATCGGAACAGAAGACTCTTGGTCAGGAAGCTACGAATTACCAATTTCTAGCTTGTGAGAAGTTCTCTTAGAAAATTTCTGTTTCATGAAGAACAGAATACAATACGAGTATGTCAATCGACATCGACTGGATACCCATGTACATATGTAAGTAGATTCACAATAGAACAGTTGCGCTTACTTGGGTGATGTTTCAAAGTTAATAAGCTGGGAAAATGAGGGATTCCGGAACTTTTCTTTTTCTTCCACGACTTCTAGATCCCGACTAATCCCGAGATAAATCGATTTAAAAAAATCCGGTACATCTTGAACTCTGACGTCACGGCATACGCTCCCGTACGCGATGACGTCACATCAAATGTTCCAAGCAAAGCTCCCTCACAGGCAACAATAATCTGTTTGTGCGCATGCATTTCTGCGCAATTCATGTTTGTGCGCATACGTTTCTGCGCATCTCCTAAAGTCTGACGTCAGAGTTCATGCCCAAGTTCCCAAGTACAGGGACAGCAGAGGATTATCCTGTGAGGATGTCAGAAACGTTCGTGTTTTTAGGTGGTTATAGTTGTCGATGTACAAAATAGCGCCAGTTGTGGAATTTTAAGGTCTGGAAGAAAGCAATACTTTCTGAACACAGGCCCGAAAAAAGGGCTTTTAATTCTTGGTCAATCTTAGTACCTCCTGAACTGAGGGTCTTAGAGATCAGTGGAGCCCATAACTTAAATTATGTGATCACTGCCCCGCCCCTTTTTCGTTTGAAGAAGCTGCACCGTAGATTTGTTTTGGCCTTACATCTCAGATTCTTATGTGATCACTGCCCCGCCCCTTTTTCGTTTGAAGAAGCTGCACCGTAGATTTGTTTTGGCCTTACATATCAGATTCTTTGAATTTCTTGTATACGGGTATCATTTGGCCCTTATTTCTAGTGAAAGTATGCATCGAAGAGAGAATGAAAGGAGAACATTACCTGCATACATATTATGTAATATGTACAATGTACGTATACTTCAAAGATTACTCGTAGAATCTTTTTTGGATGTGATGCCACGAGTTCGGAATATAAGGGACAAGACTTCAAAAATGTCCTCAATTCATATAGTTGACCACAAAAGCTATGAAATGAGAGGTGTTGGACATTATTTCTCCCTCCCGATCTACCCAAGAGACAAAAGCGTGAAATACTTTAGAATTCTTGCTGCCCTATTTGGCGAGAAAACAAACCCTCAATTCATATAGTTGATCACAAAAGCTATGAAATGAGAGGTGTTGACATTATTTCTCCCTCCCGATCTACCCAAGAGACAAAAGCGTGAAATACTTTAGAATTCTTGCTGCCCTATTTGGCGAGAAAACAAAACATCCTAGTTTCCATGTCAATGCATATGCATCTTGCTTGCACAACACACGACTTTTCATAACTTTAATTAGATCACTAGGTATTTAGCATGGTTTAAAAAACTTTTATAAATGTACAATCGAAACTTTGGCCAATCCTGAGTATGTATTTGCGGCCATTATTCGGGGCAATTTTTTTAAAAAGCTCGAAAAAGTCCACTTTTCCTGCTTTTCTCAGGACTTTAGTTTTTGACCCAAATCGCTCAAATTTTGCAGTGAAGTAAGTACACTTGTACACATGTCATCTCTGCATAGGAGCGTATGTTGCCCTATATCCCTCAGAAAATCACCACGAAGTATACAGATATCTTTGCACGTTGAACATGATGAACGAGCATTCATAAAGCAACGAACGTTTAAAACATCTTCATAACCTCAAGAATTTTATCGGCGAATGCCATAATATTAAAATTCACGTGGGAATTGCAATAATCAAAATGTTTCAACCAGGTGTGCGAAACGTTTTGCAATATCTTTATCTCATGATTTGACCCACCCAAATATCACATTGATTACAGTCCTATAAAACTTTCAGAAAAACCAGGGCCATAACCGGTCCTCGGGACTTACTCCAACAATGGATCCCTCACAACCTTTTTTACAAACAAGAATACTAGGCAGTTTCAGCTGACCTACTCTAGGTAGGTAGGTACTTGTATTTTATTTGCTTTTTGGGGAAAAACTGTTTTGGCTCGGGCGCTGGCCAACCTGGACCGAATGCACACATCAGAAAGATGCTCTACTCACTGAACCAATCTACAGATTTTAGAACTTCACACCAAAATCAAGGTTACAATGTATCAATTTGCCAAAATCCATTCTGTTGGTGTCTACAATCCCACAATAGCATCGGTGATGTCGATCCGAAGCTTGAGAAACATATTGTTGTCATAAAGGCATCATAATTTATTATTTGCATAAGTTTGATCTCCATGTATTATCACAGGATTTTTAATGACATATCTCGCTGCCATCTTTGGCAAATAAAAGACCGAGGAATTAGGAAACTCGATATTTCTAAATGACCCACCATAGTAGAGACTATAACATCGCCAAAATAAGGTCTCAATGGTCTCGAAGGGACTCAATGGACTTATTGAACCAAAAAACTAATTATTGCAGAGATTAAACGATAGACAAACCAAAAAAGAGAGAAAAAGTCCCACGGTTCTTTTAAAACAAGGCTCACAGGCTCCAGAGAGGGCCCTCCTTACTCTACTTATGATGCCTCTCACCTGTGCAAATAATCTCTTTTCTAAAGCATCTGTTGTTGCTTTTATATTTTTAGGTCATCTGGTAAAGTGTTTGAAACACCCATTTCCTGTTTGAAAACTGCTTTAGTTATTATTGCCTATAGTGTTTACTTCTCATCGTGTGTGAGTATGCATTTTAAGCAAAACCCTTTACTGTTTTTGTTTTCACTCAAAACTGTGCACTTACTTGGAAACGAGAGATAAGTCAACTTTTGGTACACTAGGTCATTTGGACGACCATATTTTAAATCTCCACAGCATTGATGGACTCTGTATGGCCAATAGATCAGTAATAGAACGCTCACCCCAGCCGTCCAGGTAATGGCCATACTCAGTACTCACTGTACTTGAGTAGAAAACGAAAGGGAGGGCTCGCTTTCCCGAGACACTGTTATGTGGCTGGTGCTTAACTGTTTACATACTGAGAGCGAAAATACTTCGAAGGAGAATTTTAATTGAGGGCAAAACGAAATGGGCATAAAACCGTCGAAAACATATGGAACACATTCCAGCACAAATATGCGACTTGGCATGAAATTATGTATGTTAAAACAATACGCCTCACGCAATACACACACACTCGACATTTCTTGGCGCAACCTTGTTTCGAAAATAAGGCGAATAAAAAACGCGGCGTAGTTAAAATTCCGCACATTCCGATGTGGTGATTTAGTATGTTTACAATGCTTCTGCGCTTGCCCTAACAGGTAACGGAATTCTTGAGTTTGGCGCCCTAACGAAAATATTTTTTACTTTCTTCCGATAAGAACGTCGAAAATTCCAACAGTTTCAATCAAAAAGCAGAACTTATCATTTTGGTGATTTGAATATTTTTTCTCAAGTGTTTATATTTTTTATCGATCTTTTCGTAAAAATATTAAACCCATTTAGCAATTTATTTCTTTACCTACATTTATTTAATTGTTATAATATTACATTAATTTACACTAAACACCAGCACTATGAAAACGGAGGAAATTTTCCAAGAAAATGTCAAAAAGCCGTGGCAGTTCTTCAGTTCTACCAAAAACCATCCGCAGATTTCATCTAATTCGTCACAATTGTAAGTCCAAGTTTAACTCTGTTCAGTTTTAATATTAACCTACTTTTATGTTCATTTGTAAGATTTGGAATTGAGCTTTAGTACAAAAGTACATTTATCCATCTACAACTGCTTGTTTAAAATAAAGTTCATCTTGTTGAGGAGACTACTAGATCTAAGGATTCTGGATAGGTTTCATTGTCTGGGATAGACAATCTTACAGTGATACAGGCTCATGTAGGTTGTACCTACTAAAGAAGGTTGAAGAACAGCCAAAAACGGCCGCATTCTTCGATCTGCTTGTTTAATGTGTTACTGCCATGTAAAATTGAAAATGAAAGACATTTAAAAATTTCTTTAGATCAACCAGCCTTGCATGTCACGCTATCCCAAAATGCGATTAAATGTTCTATTAAAATATCAGACAATATTTTATTACTTTGTAACTTCATATCAAGCATGAGAATTCGCTTTCGCCAACTTCACTGTCTTCTTTCCGTCTGATGGTGACAGCAATAATTTTAAATTCTTTACTCTTCTTGTCAAGTTGATCTTTGAAGCCGTAATAAATTGGAAGAGAAAACGAGAGGAAAAATGTTAAGCCGCTACATAATTACATTCTAAAAACACACATTTTAATGTGGTTTGAAATACTTTATTAAATTTAAATAGTAGGGGGAAAAATAACAATAAAGAAGCTATTCTTGTTTCCGAAGTTTATTTTGTTCATTTTGTTTCCAACATGTTTTGATTTTTAAAATAGACAGGAGCCGCTACATAATTACATTCTAAAAACACACATTTTAATGTAGTTTGAAATACTTTATTAAATTTAAATAGTAGGGAAAAAAATAACAATAAAGAAGCTATTCTTGTTTCCGAAGTTTATTTTGTTCATTTTGTTTCCAACATGTTTTGATTTTTAAAATAAGTTTGAAATACTTTATTAAATTTAAATAGTAGGGGAAAAAAATAACAATAAAGAAGCTATTCTTGTTTCCGAAGTTTATTTTGTTCATTTTGTTTCCAACATGTTTTGATTTTTAAAATAGACAGAGCTATTCCATCTAAGCTAGAGCTGCTGAAAGTAAACATTTCCACTTGAAATATTTTCGTCCATTATCCCAATAGGGAGAAATAATGCGTGATTATGTGTAGGGCTAGGGACTAGAGACTAGCCTATGTACGACCTTGTGCAGAAGTACTTCTCATAACAGGTCTGTCCTATTCTCTCTCCGCTTTCAACTAAGTCAAAGTTTCTACTTGAATATGTAGGGCTAGGGACTAGAGACTAGCTTATGTACGACCTTGTGCAGAAGTACTTCTCATAACAGGTCTGTCCTATTCTCTCTCCGCTTTCAACTAAGTCAAAGTTTCTACTTGAACACCAATGTCTTCTGCTTTCCCCAGATTCGAAGTAACAGAAGTATGTCCAGGATTGTTACTATGTGGTGCCACCATGGTAGGGCGTACAAATCATCCCGTCACCTGTATAGTCAATGCCGCCCCTGAATTGCCTGATCCGCCCCTGGCGGATACTATAAAAACAGTCAAAATACACATCCTAGACAGCGCCACAGAACCTCTCGATTCCTATTTCGACCAAGTGGCCGATTTAGTTCAAAAAGTAAGTCGAATCTTGTGGAACACATTAATTCCTAGTTTCAGAATTTGGATACTTGTGTGTCTCTCCACCTTTTTCTATAATTTGGTCTCAAGCACCCTAAAAAAACTAGGGTCTTTAAGTTTACAAGGAGGGAGTATAGCGTCTCCACTAAATTTTATTCTGAATCATTCTAGACGAAAAAGGACGTCAAATGAAATGGGGTTTTTGCGTCTCCATCGATATTATCAGTGTCCATTGTCCGTGAACGGTATGGTTTTATTCCTTTAGGGAAAACACCCATAATATCCATAGTGTGACCTCAATAGGTAAGTAGGTTTTTACTGCAGAAAGATGGCAGCCTTACGAGTCGCGTGTTTTCTGAAAGTTTCGTCATCATCAGTATCATCCCTGTTATTATTTTCTTCTTCCCGAACTTTGACATATTTTTCCTTTGTTTTTACTTTTTACTAAAAGTTTTTCTATTCAAGACCAGAAATAGCTGCACGCAAGCACGACATTTTTTACAGTATTTCTATCTAGCTATCTGGAGATTTTGTCGTGTTTTCTAAACTTGGAGGTTGAGGGCCAACTAGGCGATGGTACAGCATGATGCCAAAAAAATCACTATTCACCAATAAACAAAGAATTACGGAAGTAAATTTTGCCAGACATCATAAATCTCTTTCAGTTAGGTGCATTTATGAGGTGCTCTCGCATATAATTACGTACATCAGGTTACTCTTATTTTTGAGGAATATACAATTCCTCAAAAATGAACTGCTAAGTCAAAAGTCAATATTATATAATAAATTCAAATATAAAATCAACCGACAATCCTGTAAAAATATTTCACCATATTTCAGTTATTCTTCGGAACTTTGACGTGAACTTTGAGACCTTTTCATTCAAAAAGGGACTGCTTGAATGTGACTTTCCCCCAATATTTCAAATGCACATTTGCACACACTCTAAGTGCAATTTCGTTTGCTTAATTTTCCGTTACGAAAATTCTGGCCTAATGTTTTGCTAATTCCCATTTTTTGGCACCCGAACAGAAAATACATCATTCATTTGTCCTCTCGTTTTTCTAGTGTTATTGTGGTATAACTGTGTGTTTGTGTGGAGGAATGTGTGTTGTTTAATGTTATCAATGAAGTACCCTGTGTTGTTTTATGTTCTCTAGGTTCATTCATTTTTAACGAGGAAAGGTGTTTAGTATAAAGTGTTTTGTTTAGTGACAAGATAGGTAGTGTTAACCTGATTGATGCTCCCAGGAGCGTATCTAGTAGGTCTCTTTCTAAATATTTGAGTAGTTCAGAAAGTTGCAAACCTGGCCAAAATTGTCCCTTACTTTTAATATGTCTCTCCTCTAAAAAGTTACCGAAGTATGGTCCAATTTGAGCCTTTCATCACATTATTTGAAGAAAGGGAATGCGGAAAGACCTGCACGTCGTGATGGTATTCCAAACATTTATGCACATCTCACCTTGAGGAGGTGATAAAAATAATAAAATGATATGAAGGTGACAGAAGATCGTGTGATGCAAAAGTCAATTGAGGTCATTTGAATCTGTTTTTGAGTTTGAGTTATTTATTTCTTTAGCAACATTTTAATTTATTTATTTATACTGAGGAATGCAATTTGTGCGATGATGATTGTTTTTTATACCCTCTTCAATCTGATGAATATCATGATATTTATTTCGACGACCTTTCCTAAACTCCAATATAGTGTACCTTGTTTTTGTTCATGACTTGAAGCAAGAGAATTTTCACACCTCTAATAGTCTCATGATTCTGTTTCAGATCAAGGATGAAGGCGGTTGTACACTCATACATTGTGTGGCCGGGGTATCCCGATCTGCCTCGCTATGTCTCGCCTATCTGATCAAATACAACCAGATGAATTTCCACCAAGCATTCCATTACTTGCGCTCCCTGAGGCCGTGCATTCGACCCAACTTGGGCTTCTTCAAACAGCTGATCAATTATGAGAAGCGATTCTACGCAGAGTCCAGTGTTGAGATTGTGTACAATGCGGCTGCCCAGACCTACATTCCCAGTGTGTATGAGGAGGACTACAGCAATATGTTGACCTACCAACGGTATTGTGGTCGCCACTAGTACGGGAATGATCGTCCTATGGATTCGCCTCTAATGGTACTGGAGAAATATTGTGATATTTTTTGAGACTTGATCTTGACAAAGTATTAATAATTTTAGTCTTTTTCAGATCAAGATCTATTGATGAACCGCTAGGTTTAGATTTCCTTTCTTTTAGGTATTTTTCAGAATAATTGTGATCAATCTAATTAGATATTATGCTTGATTAGAATGATTTTTTAGTACCTCCTTCTTATTGAAGTCCCTTTACTCCCACACTCTAAACAAGAATCAATCACTACTGGTATACATAATGTATCGAATCTCTCAGGAAATTTTGAGCAACCAGAGACGAAAGATAAAGTTCTGAAAACCGTGAACTTCTTTTGACCTTTTTTTCATTCTTCAATGTGGCTAGACAAACTCCGACCTGACGAAAATCAAAGGGTAACTTATTGTATCAAAAGTCACTTTGTAAATAATAAGCTATCAGATACTCAGATTCAAGCTTCCAAAAATTGTACATATAGAAGGGAGAAATCTTTGCACGTTGAACATGATGAACGAGCATTCATAAAGCAACGAACGTTTAAAACATCTTCATAACCTCAAGAATTTTATCGGCGAATGCCATAATATTAAAATTCACGTGGGAATTGCAATAATCAAAATGTTTCAACCAGGTGTGCGAAACGTTTTGCAATATCTTTATCTCATGATTTGACCCACCCAAATATCACATTGATTACAGTCCTATAAAACTTTCAGAAAAACCAGGGCCATAACCGGTCCTCGGGACTTACTCCAACAATGGATCCCTCACAACCTTTTTTACAAACAAGAATACTAGGCAGTTTCAGCTGACCTACTCTAGATAGGTAGGTACTTGTATTTTATTTGCTTTTTTGGGGAAAAACTGTTTTGGCTCGGGCGCTGGCCAACCTGGACCGAATGCACACATCACTTGTATTTTATTTGTTTTTTTGGGGAAAAACTGTTTTGGCTCGGGCGCTGGCCAACCTGGACCGAATGCACACATCAGAAAGATGCTCTACTCACTGAACCAAGGGGAAAAACTGTTTTGGCTCGGGCGCTGGCCAACCTGGACCGAATGCACACATCAGAAAGATGCTCTACTCACTGAACCAATCTACAGATTTTAGAACTTCACACCAAAATCAAGGTTACAATGTATCAATTTGCCAAAATCCATTCTGTTGGTGTCTACAATCCCACAATAGCATCGGTGATGTTGATCCGAAGTAAGGTTACAATGTATCAATTTGCCAAAATCCATTCTGTTGGTGTCTACAATCCCACAATAGCATCGGTGATGTCGATCCGAAGCTTGAGAAACATATTGTTGTCATAAAGGCATCATAATTTATTATTTGCATTTTCTGCATTTCGCATCTCCGCGGCAAGTGCTACTCTGATTTATTGTCCGACAGGCGTTCTTTATTCGTATTCCATTGATCCGAAGCTTGAGAAACATATTATTTGCATTTTCTGCATTTCGCATCTCCGCGGCAAGTGCTACTCTGATTTATTGTCCGACAGGCGTTCTTTATTCGTATTCCATATAAAGTAGCTGCCATGGGCTCTAAGTACCCAAGTACATTATGAACGAATGCTTATTTGATATCATAATATAATAAAATATATTAATGGAGATATATTTATCGTCATTTTTCGTATGAATAATGTGCTTTTTAATTACATCTAATTGAAATAATAATTGTGCTTATTTATACTGCTCGAATAGAGTTTTGGTGTGTGAAGTCAACTTGGTACACTAGGTCATTTGGACGACCATATTTTAAATCTCCACAGCATTGACGGACTCTGTATGGCCAATAGATCAGTAATAGAACGCTCACCCCAGCCGTTCAGGTAATGGCCATACTCATACTCAGTACTCACTGTACTTGAGTAGAAAACGAAAGGGAGGGCTCGCTTTCCCGAGACACTGTTATGTGGCTGGTGCTTAACTGTGTACTCACTGTACTTGAGTAGAAAACGAAAGGGAGGGCTCGCTTTCCCGAGACACTGTTATGTGGCTGGTATTTACAGAGAGAGTTTACAAAATATATGTCATTTTATTGATATACCTACTCAATATTTACAGAAATTTAAATCTTTAGTTTCGTACTGAGGCATTTGTTATGCCATTTTAAGTGTTAATGCCAGTTTAATTGTTATGCCAGTGTTCGGTATCAGTTCCATGTAGTCGTAGTTAAGGTGGCAGGCGAAACCTTCCTCTTTGTAATGGTGGGATTCCACACTCAAGCCATTTGCTCAAACCGGTTTGCACAAGTGAGTCGTAGCGTGTGAACGCAGGCTTGAAGATTGCACAAGCCAAAAAATTGTTTCTAGGTTCCTCTCACAAATTTGTGGAAACCGGCATGTGCAAGCCAGTTTGTGCAAATGCTTGTAAACCCACCTTAACTCCCCAATCATCACAATACAGCCTGCCTATAGTTAGATTGGATAGTAAGCCTGCCTATAATCTAGTAACCGTTTTGTCCCCAGTTCGAATACCGCTCGTGGTGAACTTTATCCTAAACTGCCTCCTATCCAGCCCTCCTCTCTTTGATGCTAACGTTTTCAGTCCGATGGTCTGAGCAACACTATTATACCCACTGGTTCAAGAAAATTGTCCGCCTCGCGCCGGACCAAATATCAAATTCGTTTTGAATTCTTCTGGACCAATGGTTCGATGGGGTGGCAAATCTGGTCCGCCGGACCAAATTTTAGCCAACAAACTAGTCCGGTTTACCAAATTTTGGTCCAGAGAATGGTCCGGTCCGTCTAATCAGCTAATGTGTAGTCCCCTTTACGTTTCCCTCTATCAAACTTTTTTAGCTAAATCCCCTTTAGGGGTGAACTATTCATTTCTAACAAAAGTCACAACTTTGGGTCGGAGTTTTTGTTTTTGTAAGAAGTACAATGTACTGAAGAGGCGCTTTAAAGCTGAGGAGGTGAAGAGAAGTTAATATCACGAGATTATAGTGGCACAGGGCGTTATACTAGTGATCTCAATGTCATTGATATGGCGGATCTAGAATCATCAGAGAATTCACTTTACTTTTCATTTTCAGTGGAAAGGAAATTCCACACGAGGGAAACGGTTAAAGCTGCGGTTACACTTGATGAGAAATGAAAAAGAATTCGCTTTTGAGGGTAGGTAATTGTTTTGTTGTAGATAGCTTCTACCTCTAGTCAGTCTGGTTGAAATGTTCCTGGCTTTGATGAAAGCCACGACAAGCGACGCAAAATAGCACTTTGCTTGTGGAAATTTAATGCGAGGAATCGGGGCGAGGACAGTGTGCGAAATTTAGTGCTTACTTTAGCCGCAATTGGATTGTTCGATGAACTTTTCTAGGTAGGTACAAAATAATATGGTACTTGAATGCTATATTAAACTGATTGTAGGATGTGTCATTTGCGTATGATGTTGTGTGATTCATAATATTTATTTTATTTATTTTTTTTCCTGTCACATAAAGAGATTTACTTGAGGGCTTTATTCAAAATAAGGTAGCTGTTCAGTTGGTATTTGGTATAGGACCATTATAGGGTAACACGCCAAATTTTATTTTTCCTACTGTGGCTGCGTGGCACAGATCACAGAACTACTAGAACTAGTAATGTTTATTAATTATTGTCACGAAATTTATCTCTCAACCTCGAAACACCATTGTCATTTCACCAGTCAAACTCACTATTGCCTCCTTGTCACTTTTGGAGAAGAGTGAGGGGTCCAACTTTAGCCTGGCTGCTACGTAGAGAGATTCTTGCACGGTAAACACGGGGAGCATACCGAATTCCTGTGTGATATAGCAGATGGAGGAGCGATATTTGGAGATATTCCTTTGTCTGCCGTTGAGCAAAATTTTGCCCGAGACATCCTTCTTTCTGAAATATAAACAATCGAGAGGGTCTGTCAGCAGAATGTCCAATTGTTCTAGTAGGTATCTATATTATACGTACATAAGAGCCCAACTTAGATTTACATCTTACAATAAAATTACACTTTAAATTTAATAGTTTATTCAATTATGTATTCAGTTTATTTCTAACCAAAAAAGAACGTTTTATGTCACCAAAACCCTTCACTTCCAAGGTACGCCTCTACTTTGTCAGTAGTCTTTCATCATTCATCTCAAAACCTGGTTTCCAAAAGAGGACATAGATACTGAAAAGGCCAATATGTCTAAAGCTAGAGGGGTGCTATGCTAAGGGGGGCGAGAGGTGAGGGCCTTAGAGGATAGAGAGATAGTAAACATTTTATTGATCGAGAAACTCTTACGCGGAGGGTGAAAGTACAGAAACTCTCCTGTTTTTAAAAAGCGGGAAATGTTTTCACCAGCGTTTTACTCAGAAAGGAAAGTACCTTTTCAAGATTTCTAGGTTAAGGACCGTGTCAAGTATCCTTTCACTTTCATGAAACCACGATCGTGTTTGTGTACAATGTAGATTTGTATATCATATTATGTACTTTAATCTGACCAATACTGAAATTGCAGATACATATGTATCATACTCGTATTTAAGTCACTTCAAGGATAACTTACATGTATCATTATGTATTCAGTTTATTTCTAACCAAAAAAGAACGTTTTATGTCACCAAAACCCTTCACTTCCAAGGTACGCCGTGCTGCGGTTGGTAATATTTTGACCGTTTTTTGGCGGTTTTTAGCTATACCGACTAAACGGTTAGAGATATTGTAAAAGTTACAATAGAAGAACACGTAAATAAGCATCATTCAATAGGATAAGGAAAGTCGTGTGATGTTCACACCAGATATTTTTTTTTCCAGGTACATACAGATTCAACGAACTGTGAAAATCTGCTTCAAACAAGCCCTCAACATCCAATTTTTTGTCGACTACTTATGGCAAATCAAATCAAGCAGTCATCCAAGTTACGGATTTCTCGAAATGCAAGATTTGAGAATATGTTTGTACTGGACAGTGGACACGGAAAGTAAGTTTTGAACCAAAGATCTTGTGCAGAGTAGCAGTAGCACCAACTTATCCTTAAACATTTCCGCTTACCTCCTGAATCGTTTCCATTTTCCGAAGTTTCGTATTTTTTCGACTTTTCACAAATGGGTTCGTCAAAAAAGTCGCCCACTTTTACATGTATCCCCATTTTAATGTCCTATAAAGTCTCCAACCCCCAATATGTCAAATCAGAACCTACCTGAACCCGGTCAAAATGTTCAACAGCGAACTCTTGCCGGCTCCCGAGGGCCCCAAAATTGCCGACAACCACATGTATCCCCATTTTAATGTCCTACAAAGTCTCGTACCCCCAACATGTCAAATCAGAACCTACCTGAACCCGGTCAAAATGTTCAACAGCGAACTCTTGCCGGCTCCCGAGGGCCCCAAAATTGCCGACAACTTTCCGCGCCGAAATCTTCCAAAGACGTTCTTCAAAATGTACTTGTCGTGCGATTTCTTCTTGATGTGATAGGTGAGGTCTTCAAATTCGACAGTTATGCCGATGCTATGTTTGTCCATCATGTTTTCCAGCTCCACATGGCTGGCGTCAATGACTTGTGACGTCATGGTGGGATGTTGTCTTCCAGAAAGGTGATCTGTTCTTGTAATTACTATTGCATTTTTGGCCAATGGATTAGACAGTCTGGAGGTCGATGAATGGATCAAATTGTCATTCCTTGTACATAATATATGGTTCAAATTAGGTGTCCAATGGCCATTACTTCAGCAACCGGCAGCAGTTGCCTGGTTGGTCTTTTATTCAAGGAGCAGTCCTATGGTTCAAATTAGGTGTCCAATGGCCATTACTTCAGCAACCGGCAGCAGTTGCCTGGTTGGTCTTTTATTCAAGGAGCAGTCCCTTTGAATGTGTCGTCCCTTGACTGCTTCCGTCTTCTTAGGTATTTAACGGAAAATGTGGTCCTGTATCACACACAAATAAGCATCTAACATCTCATAGTGTGCAAGTATTTTTCCTGTATGTTCCTGTAAAATTAAAAGATAGTTTCAATATTAATAGGTACATTCATAGGTATACCTTGTAGGTGCTATCATCTTTAATGAACATTACTTCTAATTTAGTGTTCCTTTCATATTAATTTTAGGTAAGTTTAATAACCACTCGCTATTAAATTGGTAATTTCGTTTGTGTTGTCTACACATTCAATTCATCAGGTAGTTAGGTAGCTTCAGTGTGGTTATGTTATTCAGGTCAAAATCGTATTACCTCATACCTAGACCAATCTGGTACTTCTTCGACAGACTTCACCAATATCTACGAGAAATAGAGTACCTAGTTATTTACTATGATTTAGATTTTAGAGTATCTAGTTATTTACTATCACTCACGACGATCACATTATCAGAGGCTGCGGTGGGTGGTATTTCAATTGACGTAGCTACTCATTAGCTGATGACTCGTGATGATTTTCCATTCGCAGTAAGGTACCACAAAGTCGTTTGTCTAATGATAGTAATGATACAGATGTATGTACTAATGTACCTACCTAGATACCTATTAGAAGACGCAAATCTCAGAATCTCAGATCTTTCACGGAAATAATTACGTACCATGCCAAATGTACTGAAGTCTGTAGGTATCTCCCTACAAAACAAAGACAACATATTTATTGGTACTGAACCAATCATCAATACTCTGAAAGAGATTTTTCCTAGTTTGTAAGCGCTAGGTCGCGAGTTCGATTCTCGCCCGGTGCGGACTTCATCCTAAACCGATAAGGTTCGTTCTCAAAGTGGCTGGCTTTCTCCTATCCTGTACTCCTTCTCTCTTTGATTTCAGGACCATTAGACCTCGGTTGTTACAGTTCCCGCTATCAAATCTTCAAGAAAAAAAATCTTCAAAACCCTCAAACAGATTCTTTCAAGAAGTTTTGAACAAAATGGAATGGATTACTTCATAGTTCATAACCATTACCTCTGCACAAGAGCAGCATAAAAGGGGCGGATGACTCAATTGCTGAGGTCAATCTGCTGCAAGAAAACAAGTTCTATGCTAAAACTAGCATCACTTGGACTTAACTAGGAATATGCAGCTGGTTGGCTCGTTGAGATCATAAAGAACCTGAGTAGAGTGCCAAATAAGTCTTGGAAGAGTAAAGGGAATAAAGGTTTATTACCATATCCATAGGTAGACTTGTATACGTAAATAGTGTACCTTCGAGTATAGTGTAAATGTTTTATTGTACCGGGTATACCTGATAGGGGACTTGATGAAATGAGCATTATGCAAGTGGCAAATTGGAATTGCATTAGATATTGACATAAACATCACTGAGTATTTACCTACACCGGTTTGTCATGATTTGCTTCATAATGGTATTTGAATTTGATAATAGATGTTTTTCAAGTAGGTAATCAGTGACCTGTTTTATTATGAACTGAATCCTCTCTGATCCACTTTCATCTGCTTGGTGTTACCAGAATTCACCCGGGATTTTGAACGAAAGAGTTTGATGCTTTGATGAAGAATTTATCTAGAAAATTGATAGTAAATGATTTGACATTTGACGCCTAGTGGTTGTGTTATTCTTGGGTAGGTACTTGAACCTGACTAGGAACAAGTGTAGATATTTCGGATCGAACTTATATCGTATATATATCGTGGTAGAGATTCATTTGAAACTTCCATTTTTGAAGTACATCTACATATTCGTATTCTCGCGAATATACATATTGCTTTAGTTCCCTACTATTCACGAACCTTGATATCAGTAAATAAATACTTGGGGTTGGTTGAAAAGATGGATTATTCTTGGGTAGGTACTTGAACCTGACTAGGAACAAGTGTAGATATTTCGGATCGAACTTATATCGTGGTAGAGATTCATTTGAAACTTCCATTTTTGAAGTACATCTACATATTCGTATACTCGCGAATATACATATTGCTTTAGTTCCCTACTATTCACGAACCTTGATATCAGTAAATAAATACTTGGGGTTGGTTGAAAAGATGGAAGCTACCTTATTAAATTAGTAAAAAAAAAATAATAATAATTAGGTAATACGAGTATCTAATAATATTTAAAATCAAATCAACAACAACTCAAAGTCCGAAAGTAAATACACAAATACTTACGCAAAACAATGATCTATCACAAAGTGAAACAAAGACCTAACAGGCTGATCCTGTGAACTGGCGAACTTATCAGCAAGTACTATCTAAAGTTGACCAACAACAAAAGACAGAACGAACACTGAATTTTAAAATGTTTGAAAATAAGGAAAGTAAAAATACGCGAGTACAGGAGAATATCGCGTACACGCTAGCAAAACGAGACTCTGTGTTCCTGTTCACAGACAGCGTATACAACTACAGCCAGATTGAAAAGTGGAGATATTCTTTATCTTGGATACAATAATATGTTGCAGTGTGTTCCTGTTCACAGACAGCGTATACAACTACAGCCAGATTGAAAAGTGGAGATATCATTCTTTATCTTGGATACAATATGTTGCATGAAACATGCTACATGGGATGTATCCCGTCATGCTATGGAAATTAGACTGATAACTTATCAGGGAGGTTTTGTAACTGCGTGTTCTGTTTCCATCTCCAAAAGTATGACCAGTCGTACTGAGGCATTTGTTATGCCATTTTAATTGTTAATGCCAGTTTAATTGTTGTGCCAGTGTTCGGTATCAGTTCCATGTAGTCGTAGTTAAGGTGGCAGGCGAAACCTTCCTCTTTGTAATGGTGGGCTTCCACACTCAAGTTCTGTCGTTTTAAAAGGGTTTATTTAGACCTTGGCTTGACTATAAATTTAGTTTACTGTTTTTAAAATTTAAATATTATAGATAAACTGCGACATTTCTAACTCGAGTTTAAATTTTCCGGTGTGTCATAATTGCATGTGTCAGATGTAAGGCCCGATAACACTTTGGTCTAGTTTAAATAGTACAACATTATGTATTGAACAAGCCACGAGTGACAGTGAATATGACCCAAGATATACATATATTATAAGTATACATGCCACACATTTAAAAGTTTCACGTTTTCCGTAAAAGCTACTTATGAATTATAAATTCCGAAAGTAGTGTTTTATTGTTAGCGCAATTTTCGCGTACTATTCAAATAAAAGCCATCCGAATATAGGTATCGTAAAATATGTAGGTACTCTGAAACCCATTATGCCTAATTATACTTCAAAGTGGTTGCGTGACCCTAGTCCCTTCAAATTAGGTGCACGAATATTTCCTAACTATTTTACTATTGATTTGGCCTCCACCTTGCGCTTGATTAGATGTTTTGTCACAGAAATTGACCCTGTGGTCAAGCCGTGGGAGTCAAGTCCTCTGTAGACCACAAGCTACCCGCCACTTATAGGGTACCTATTGCTACTGCCATTTACTGCTATAATTAGTAATTTGATTGTGCTATACTCTGAATATTTCCTTCGTGATCTGCTGAGGTCGGGTACCTATTGCTACTGCCATTTACTGCTATAATTAGTAATTTGATTGTGCTATACTCTGAATATTTCCTACGTGATCTGCTGAGGTATTCTCATTCCCAGTTTAGACAAGACAAAATAATAATATGGTACTTGAATGCTATATTAAACTGATTGTAGGATGTGTCATTTGCGTATGATGTTGTGTGATTCATAATATTTATTTTAATTTAATGTCACCTTTATTTAATTTATTTATTTATTTCACTTTCTTCGTTCTGTCGTTTTAAAAAGGGTTTATTTAGACCTTGGCTTGACTATAAATTTAGTTTACTGTTTTTAAAATTTAAATATTATAGATAAACTGCGACATTTCTGTCTAATTTTATATCATCAGCATAATTAGGTATTCATTTCTCCCTTGTAATTTTATTGTGTGATACCTAAATGAAAAGGTAATATTTGTAGATTTTTGTAATTGATTATTTATTTTTTATTTAATAATTTATTTTTTGTTTAATAAAATAAGATTATTAATTACATTACCTGAATTACTAATTCTTTTTGCTGTGTGCTATCGAGGGGAAAGAAGAATAATAAAAGACACTAGGTATTTATTTACAGAGAGAGTTTACAAAATATATGTCATTTTATTGATATACCTACTCAATATTTACAGAAATTTAAATCTTTAGTGAAATAAGTGAGTAGATACCTGTTAGACCTGTTACTTCGGAGGTGTAGTGGTCTGGTAATCTGGACGGATCCTAAGAGATTTTTTGGGGGATATAAGCTTGACTCTTTTCACAAAATATTGTGTGAAGTCCTCAATTTCACCTACCCACGCCACTTTTTGGCCTGCTCCACTGATTCTATCACAGTAATTTGTCATGTTGAAGATTTGGGAAATAAATATTTACAATTATTTAACTTAAATCGTACAAAGCACCTTGAAACAAAAAATACAAACAAAAATTCATAATAAAAACACACCATTGAATTTCTACAATCCAAATTAGGAACTAATATCAAAGTTAGCTTAACATTTTGTTATGTTTCGCCTTGTATCGGAGAACCAAGTATAACATTAATTGCGACACCAGGAGAAACACGCACAACATACTCAGATTAAACCAAACTGTATTATCGTCATTCTTAATGCCCAAATCCTCAAGGAATCTCTGTGGGTACTTATAGTGGCAATAGATCTGATTACATTGGAGTGGTTTTCGGTTGAATCCGTAGATGGCGATCATTGCCGATTCCAGCCCGTATCGGAATATGCTGATGTAGGAAAGCCAACTGAGGTAGGGAGAGATGTCATCAAGATGGACAAAGAATCCGGATACGAGAAACATGGGCATGATGATCACAGATGTCAGGAACAATGCTACCTGCAATGATAACGTTTCAATAATCGTAGTCGCGTGTTGATACAATTTTTGCCATTTACTATTGGGTGTAAAGGTAAAGAGAGTGTAAGAGATACTCTCACCAACAGTGGGGTTACTGTTCCATCCAAACAAGGAGAAAAAAATGTGTCAATAAAACTGTAAAATATCAGGAAAAAAACCGTTACCTGAGATTCGAATCCAGCTCCCATGGCATTTCCGAAGGATTGGCCCAAGAAGGCAAGCAAGATATTGGCCAGCCACAGCATGAAGAATCTGTCCCACTCTCTAGGTTGACCACTCATCCAGTGAAAAATATGTTAATAAAACTGTAAAATATCAGGAAAAAAATCGTTACCTGAGATTCGAATCCAGCTCCCATGGCATTTCCAAAGGATTGGCCCAAGAAGGCAAGCAAGATATTGGCCAGCCACAGCATGAAGAATCTGTCCCACTCTCTAGGTTGACCACTCATCCAGTATGCAATACTCATGAATAGGGTAGGACAAATGATCTGGAACATAGGAACAAGGTATTATTTTTCTCCTGTCAGCTGTCAGCATTGTTCGTTAAGTATAAGGGGCGTCACTCTTATTCAGAATAGAACAAGCTGGGTCCGTCCCTCCGGGAATTTTTTAGCCCGTAGTTTATTCGATCGTGATTAAAGAAAATCAGTACCTTATTTTTCTACTGTCAGCATTGTTCCTTAAGTATAAGGGGCGTCACTCTTATTCAGAATAGAACAAGCTGGGTCCGTCCCTCCGGGAATTTTTTATCGATAATTTAAATCAAGACTAGAGCCCGTTCTCCCTTTATTCCCAATATAAGGTTTCAGTCACCCATCCATTTATTGGCCTTTCTCGGCGTAGCTTAACACAGGTGACGCTAAAACCGGTCTTAAATTATCGACTAGTGCTTTCTCGCTTTAAGTTCATAGGTCGTCGCGACAAATTTCAAGATCAGAGCTCATTTGTGTGAGAAAATGTGAAAAAAAAACCTCCACCTTTAATTTTAAAAACAGTAAATTGGTTTTCTGGACAAAATTTGCACCACCACTTTCGTGTTCCTCATAAAAAGATCTTTAATTTGATATATAGGTCGACCAGGTTTGGATAAGTCCTTCTATGGGGACAGACGACAGAGTGACAGACAGACTGACGACACCGACGAAAATGTGAAAAAATCCCCCAAAAACCTTTAATTTAAAACAGTAAATTGGTTTTCTGGACAAAATTTGCACCACCACTTTCGTTTTCCTCATAAAAGACCTTTAATTTGATATATAGGTCGACCAGGTTTGGATAAGTCCTTCTATGGGGACAGACGACAGAGTGACAGACAGACTGACGACACCGAAGCGAATACAATAGCCCGTCCACTTTTTATTACTATCGTAATAATAAAGGAAGGACGGGCTAAAAACTATACCTTGTTTATCCTGCCAGAATGAGACTGAAAAGTCCCTTTACTCCCACACTCTAAACAAGAATAAATCACTACTGGTATACATAATGTATCGAATCTCTCTGGAAATTTTGAGCGACCAGAGACGAAAGATAAAGTTCTGAAAACCGTGAACTTCTTTTGACCTTTTTTAGTCCGTCCTTCCTTTATTATTACAATAGTAATGAAAAGGTATAAGGGACGGACTATTGTATTCGCTTCGGTGTCTGTCACTCGCTCGCTCGCTCGGTCGGTCGGTCGGTCGGTCTGTCTGTCTGTCCCCATAGAAGGACTTATCCAAACCTGGTCGACCTATATATCAAATTAAAGGTCTTTTTACCAGGAACACGAAAATGGTGGTGCAAATTTTGTCCAGAAAACCATAAAGCCAAAAAACAAAAAAAAAAAAACTGTTTTTTGGGGGATTTTTTCTGAAGAGGAACATCGGACAACGCCTTGGCCAGATAATACGCACTGAGGCAATACCAGTGGTTGAAATGTTCCCTCAGAAATACACCTGCCTCCAGGGGATCTGAAAGTATATACCAAATGTAGCGTTTAGATATGGAGCGACAGTGTGATAGCTAGTAGTTAAAGAGTATTTCACCTGATCAGCATATTTGCAATAAAATTCATAATACCTATCTAGTTTGGTATTGTCGATCGACAATTCGACAAATACCGAGCAGACAGCAGATATCATCCTAGCTTGGATTCAGCCCTCTACATATTATTTACACCCAGTGCTCCTGTGCCCAAAAAAAAAAACAGTCTTCTGAGGTTGAGGAGGTTTGACAGTAAAAACTGTGACAATCATTGTTACAGTTTCTTCTGTCAAGTGTACCGTCAAACCTCGCCAATCGGTAACTCGTCCCCAAATTGTAGAGAGAAGGAAAAAAAGGATCGGAGAAAACCAGCTGTTTCAAGTTCTCCCGGGGCGGGAATCGAACCCGCTTCAGAGATTGAAAGTTGTATACTAGGTATACTCACAAGTAAGTACAGCATGCATCACAGTGGCGTAGAATGTGGTAATCATCATGAAGAATATACAGGAGAAGTTGCTGGACACTTTGGACCCATTGTTGCCGAAGTTCCAATAGATACATCCCATGAACATGGCCACCAATGTTTGACTTATGACACGGAATGTGGCGAGTCTCTGTTAACACAAAGGACCGAGGTAAATATAATAATGATAATAGTGCTTATTTACACTGCTCTTATAGGACTGAAAAGTCCCTTTACTCCAGTAGTAGGTTACTTCTATTATTGTGGTCAAATTCTGAAATTATATTGAGGATAAAGTTCCATACCTCGGCTGGTATTGAACCCACGCCCTGCTGTTTAATAGGCGAGCGTTTTGAAAGTCTCTGTAAACACAAAGGACCGAGGTAAATATAATAATGATAATAGTGCTTATTTACACTGCTCTTATAGGACTGAAAAGTCCCAAATTCTGAAATTATATTGAGGATAAAGTTCCATACCTCGGCTGGTATTGAACCCACGCCCTGCTGTTTAATAGGCGAGCGTTTTGACCACTACACCACCGAGGCAGATTTACTTACTTTCCATGTGTGTTGCCGTTACAATCCGGTACATAAAGTAAATGTCGGTTCATCTCTGATATGAACATTCATTCATTCACAGTTTATTTATTTATTGCACAAGCAAATAATGCAATAATTGCAATGAAAGAGAGGAATTATTGCTGAAAGCAATATCTGCCATTCAAACAATTTACTTACTGATCGGAAGCGAACAAAAATCATATTAGCGATGTAATAATGATAATAGTGCTTAATTACACTGCTCTTATTGGACTGAAAAGTCCCAAATTCTGAAATTATGTATATTGAGAATAAAGTTCCATACCTCGGCTGGTATTGAACCCACGCCCTGCTGTTTAATAGGCGAGCGTTTTGAAACAATTTACTTACTGATCGGAAGCGAACAAAAATCATATTAGCGATGACGCGTAAATGAAACGTCCGGCACGGCATCCTTTTCCATGCTATGAGATTTTTGTCCTAAACTTTCCGGAAATAAGAAAAGCGGAAAGTGTACCTCCGATTATGATTACACATTACAGTTAAATAATAAACTTCAATTTTCGTAGGGCTTCCTTCCTGCTTGATCTCTGATATGCAGATATGGACATTCATTTCCAGTTCCTTGTTATTGGACACAGTTATTGCACAAGCAAATAATGCAATAATTGCAATCAAAGAGAGAAATTACAAACCGAGGCACTTACCACATCTCGGAACATTAGAGTAGACGCGAAACGTCCGGCACGGCATCCTTTTCCATGCTATGAGATTTTCGTCCTAAACTTTCCGGAAATAAGAAAAGCGGAAAGTGTACCTCCGATTATGATTACAGTTAAATAATAAACTTCAATTTTCGTAGGGCTTCCTTCCTGCTTCATCTCTGATATGCAGATATGGACATTCATTCCCAGTTCCTTGTTATTGGATAATTGGACACAGTTATGCACAAGCAAATAATGCAATAATTGCAATCAAAGAGAGAAATTACAAACCGAGGCACTTACCACATCTCGGAACATTAGAGTAGACGCCCAGTTCCTTGTTATTGGACACAGTTATTGCACAAGCAAATAATGCAATAATTGCAATCAAAGAGAGGAATTACAAACCGAGGCACTTACCACATCTCGGAACATTAGAGTAGACGACCTCTGTAGAAGAATAAGGAACTGTTGAATCCAGGGAACGCCATACGGGGATTTTTTTCTTCTCTTCCGGTTGATTTTTGTTAAATTCAGTAGTTTATCTAGTCGTATTTTATCTAAAACGAAGTAAAATGATCGATTAGCGGGACGGGTTAGCTCATTTATTTCTTTTCATCGAATGAAACTATCTCTATCTACGAATTTCTTTTCTTTTTTTATCCTGTAGGAAGGGAAGTAATGTAATCGGGTCAAATTTTCGATGGTCGGTTTTTAGTGCCAAAACACGTTTTGAGGTCCCTAGAGACATTCCTTATCCTGTAGGAAGGGAAGTAATGTAATCGGGTCAAATTTTCGATGGTCGGTTTTTAGTGCCAAAACACGTTTTGAGGTCCCTAGAGCCTAAATACAAAGTTTCAGCCATTGGTCCGTGTCTGTCTGTCTGTCTGTCTGTCCTTCTGCCTGTAAACGAAATATCTCGAGAACGGTAAGAGCTAGAGACTTGAAATTTTGTATGTAGCTGCTATATTATACGTACATAAGAGCCCAACTTAGATTTACATCTTACAATAAAATTACACTTTAAATAGTTTATTCAATTATGTATTCTGTCTGTCTGTCCTTCTGCCTGTAAACGAAATATCTCGAGAACGGTAAGAGCTAGAGACTTGAAATTTTGAATGTAGCTGTCAAGTGTGACAAGGATGCGACAAGAAACTTTTGGCTAAGATCGGTGCAACGCTTGGTGGCATTTTGACCGCTTTTTTGCTTCTGCCTGTAAACGAAATATCTCGAGAACGGTAAGAGCTAGAGACTTGAAATTTTGTATGTAGCTGTCAAGTGTGACAAGGATGCGACAAGAAACTTTTGGCTAAGATCGGTGCAACGCTTGGTGGCATTTTGACCGCTTTTTTGGCGGTTTTCGGTGTAATTTGACAATATCTCGGGAATGGTATGAGCTAGAGACTTGAAATTTGGTATGTAGTTCACAAATGTGACAAGGATGTAACACAAAACGTTTGGTTGAGGAATGGTATGAGCTAGAGACTTGAAATTTGGTATGTAGTTCACAAATGTGACAAGGATGTAACACAAAACGTTTGGTTGAGATAGGTGCTGCGGTTGGCGGTATTTTGACCGTTTTTTGGCGGTTTTTAGCTATACCGACTAAACGGTTAGAGATGTTGTAAAAGTTACAATAGAAGAACACCTAAATAAGCATCATTCAATAGGATAAGGAAAGTCGTGTGATGTTCACACCAGATTTTTTTTTTTTTTTAGGTACATACATATTCAACGAACTGTGAAAATCTGCTTCAAACAAGCCCTCAACATCCAATTTTTTGTCGATAACATATGGCAAATCAAATCAAGCAGTCATCCAAGTTACGGATTTCTGGAAATGCAAGATTTGAGAATATGTTTGTACTGGACAGTTGACACAGAAAGTAAGTTTTGAACCAAAGATCTTGTGCAAAGAGGCAGTAGCACCAACTTATCCTTAAACATTTCTGCTTACCTCCTGAATCGTTTCCATTTTCCGTTTTCCGAAGATATAATAATGATAATAGTGCTTAATTACACTGCTCTTATAGGACTGAAAAGTCCCAAATTCTGAAATTATATTGAGGATAAAGTTCCATACCTCGGCTGGTATTGAACCCACGCCCTGCTGTTTAATAGGCGAGCGTTTTGACCACTACACCACCGAGGCAGATTTAGTTACATTCCATGTGTGTTGCCGTTACAATCCGGTACATAAAGTAAATGTCGGTTCATCTCTGATATGAACATTCATTCATTCACAGTTTATTTATTTATTGCACAAGCAAATAATGCAATAATTGCAATGAAAGAGAGGAATTATTGCTGAAAGCAATATCTGCCATTCAAACAATTTACTTACTGATCGGAAGCGAACAAAAATCATATTAGCGATGACGCGTAAATGAAACGTCCGGCACGGCATCCTTTTCCATGCTATGAGATTTTTGTCCTAAACTTTCCGGAAATAAGAAAAGCGGAAAGTGTACCTCCGATTATGATTACAGTTAAATAATAAACTTCAATTTTCGTAGGGCTTCCTTCCTGCTTCATCTCTGATATGCAGATATGGACATTCATTCCCAGTTCCTTGTTATTGGACACAGTTATTGCACAAGCAAATAATGCAATAATTGCAATCAAAGAGAGGAATTATTGCTGAAAGCAATATCTGCCATTCAAACAATTTACTTACTGATCGGAAGCGAACAAAAATCATATTAGCGATGACGCGTAAATGAAACGTCCGGCACGGCATCCTTTTCCATGCTATGAGATTTTTGTCCTAAACTTTCCGGAAATAAGAAAAGCGGAAAGTGTACCTCCGATTATGATTACAGTTAAATAATAAACTTCAATTTTCGTAGGGCTTCCTTCCTGCTTCATCTCTGATATGCAGATATGGACATTCATTCCCAGTTCCTTGTTATTGGACACAGTTATTGCACAAGCAAATAATGCAATAATTGCAATCAAAGAGAGGAATTATTGCTGAAAGCAATATCTGCCATTCAAACAATTTACTTACTGATCGGAAGCGAACAAAAATCATATTAGCGATGACGCGTAAATGAAACGTCCGGCACGGCATCCTTTTCCATGCTATGAGATTTTTGTCCTAAACTTTCCGGAAATAAGAAAAGCGGAAAGTGTACCTCCGATTATGATTACAGTTAAATAATAAACTTCAATTTTCGTAGGGCTTCCTTCCTGCTTCATCTCTGATATGCAGATATGGACATTCATTCCCAGTTCCTTGTTATTGGACACAGTTATTGCACAAGCAAATAATGCAATAATTGCAATCAAAGAGAGGAATTATTGCTGAAAGCAATATCTGCCATTCAAACAATTTACTTACTGATCGGAAGCGAACAAAAATCATATTAGCGATGACGCGTAAATGAAACGTCCGGCACGGCATCCTTTTCCATGCTATGAGATTTTTGTCCTAAACTTTCCGGAAATAAGAAAAGCGGAAAGTGTACCTCCGATTATGATTACAGTTAAATAATAAACTTCAATTTTCGTAGGGCTTCCTTCCTGCTTCATCTCTGATATGCAGATATGGACATTCATTCCCAGTTCCTTGTTATTGGACACAGTTATTGCACAAGCAAATAATGCAATAATTGCAATCAAAGAGAGGAATTATTGCTGAAAGCAATATCTGCCATTCAAACAATTTACTTACTGATCGGAAGCGAACAAAAATCATCGATCTTGTGCAAAGAGGCAGTAGCACCAACTTATCCTTAAACATTTCTGCTTACCTCCTGAATCGTTTCCATTTTCCGTTTTCCGAAGAGATCTTGTGCAAAGAGGCAGTAGCACCAACTTATCCTTAAACATTTCTGCTTACTGCTTACCTCCTGAATCGTTTCCATTTTCCGAAGTTTCGTATTTTTTCGACTTTTCACAAATGGGTTCGTCAAAAAAGTCGCCCACTTTCTTCTGAAATTGTTCTCGCGTTTTTGTCATCAAAGGCTCAATGTGCAATCCTCTTTCCCCACACGCAACCTCGAGTGCTGGAAGTAAAAAACAAAACCGAGTTGTAGACCATAGCACATTTCAAAAAAATTCGCCCCCGGGTGGGCTCGAACCACCAACCTTTCGGTTAACAGCCGAACGCGCTAGCCAATTGCGCCACGGAGGCTGTCGGATTGAAGTGGAACATATTTCAAGTTTTGAATACTGAATACCTTCCGTAAATAAAACAGTTACCTGTTTGCTGAAGGGATTTAATCATACTTATGATGTACAGCAGTAGTTACCTAGTACCTACCTACCTGTATGTCATGCGTTATAATGAAAATTATTGTTTTCAATCATGTAGATTTAGAAGTTGTGTTGTACACAAACCACATACACGCGTAATAACATAATTACAACACATTACTTTTTAATGTCTACTGCACAGTACAAATTTAATATTAAATTTACTAATTTACTTTACTATCGATATTTTAGAGAAGACGCGATCATTAGGCACCACATTACTTTGTATGGATTTACTTGCTTGTCTTGCCCAGGTGTTTATTTATACCTACTGCTCGCATAGGACTGAAAAGTCCCTTTAGTCCAGCAGCAGGCTACTACTGTTCTTGTGTTCAAATTCTCAAATTAAATTGAGGATGAAATTGACCCCGCCCTCCTGTTTACCAGTTGAGCGTCTTGACCGCTACACCACCGAGTCAGGAAATCAGCTTTACTGCTGAAAAACTCACCAAAGTCCGCCCTGTTGTAATACTGAGGGCACTCGAATCCGGCAGACTTGAACGTCTCCACCATAAACTCCAAGGGTCCGTTGTACAGGCACTGTCCATTGGCCATCACGAGAACATCATCAATGAACTCTAGGAGTCGAGAACTGGGCTGGTGAAGCGTCACCACAACCGTGTGACCTTTGGACGCTAGCTCTCGGAGATGCTGGATCACTTGGAGTGAGGATGAACAACGCGTAATAACAAAATTACAACACAATACTTTTTAATGTCTCCTGCACAGTACAAATTTAATATTTACTAATTTACTTTACTATCGATATTTTAGAGAAGACGCGATCATTAGGCACCACATTACTTTGTATGGTTTTACTTGCTTGTCTTGCCCAGGTGTTTATTTATACCTACTGCTCGCATAGGACTGAAAAGTCCCTTTAGTCCAGCAGCAGGCTACTACTGTTATTGTGTTCAAATTCTCAAATTAAATTGAGGATGAAAGTGACCCCGCCCTCCTGTTTACCAGTTGAGCGTCTTGACCGCTACACCACCGAGTCAGGAAATCACCTTTACTGCTGAAAAACTCACCACCTATTGGAAATAAAGGGAGAACGGGCTCTAGTCTTGATTTTAAATCATTACATGAAAGTAAAATCAAAAAATGAAATCAAGAATGATAATAAACTGAATATTAAACAAATTAGGTAGGTACATAGGTATTCTTTAACCACAATCGAATAAACTGCGGGCTAAAAAATTCCCGGAGGGACGGACCCAGCTTGTTCATTCTTCAATGTGGCTAGACAAACTCCGACCTGACGAAAATCAAAGGGTAACTTATTGTATCAAAAGTCACTTTGTAAATAATAAACACTGTCCATTGGCCATCACGAGAACATCATCAATGAACTCTAGGAGTCGAGAACTGGGCTGATGAAGCGTCACCACAACCGTGTGACCTTTGGACGCTAGCTCTCGGAGATGCTGGATCACTTGGAGTGAGGATGAACTGTAGAAGGGAGAAATTTTGAAAATTTACCTGAAGAGGAACATCGGACAACGCCTTGGCCAGATAATACGCACTGAGGCAATACCAGTGGGAGGATGAACTGTCCAGACCACTGTGGGAGCGAGAAAAGTACATATTATGCTCGGGTCCTGTATTCCAGGGGTGGCCATAATGTGGCTCGCGAGACGATCTTGTGCGGCTCTCTAATCATGGTTCATACTTGTTGATTTTTTTTTCTGAATGTCAGAATTTCCATGAGACTGAATTCTGAAGATTGTAGACCAAAATTTTCAAAAATTCGCCTGCGGCTTGATTTGCCCCGAATCGGCTTTATTGCGCCTCCCGATCGTAAGGTTAGTGGCTACCTCTGCTATTGCTATTGCGACGGTAGTGATGCCACGAAGGAGAAAATTCTTGGCCTTATTCATCTTACCTCGTTGGTTCATCGAAGTACATGAGAGGTGGATTGGTGACCAGTTCTAGACCAATAGCCAGACGTTTCTTTTCTCCTCCTGAAAGTTTTCCAACTAGTGTGTGGTAACATTTGGTCAGTCCTAGAGTGCTAGCAATATTTACGATCTAAATAGAAGAAACAGAACGTTGAAGTGTGTTATTTACGTGATAAGGTTCGTTTAAAGAATATCAATTGGAACGAATGTTGAGCTTCATTAGATACATCAATATTCAAGGAACTTTCGTAAATTTTGAATTAGGTACAATTGTAGACAATTATGTCTACAGTTTAGACAAGGAGTAAAATCAGTAATAGAGAATGATTGTATATGTTTAAAAAGAATTAGGTAAAGATAAAGAGCGTGGTAGCGCTCCGCCCTGCCAAGTCGAAACAGTTTGACAGCGCTATTGCATTTACAATAATGATCGAATTGCATTTACAATAATGATCACTGAGCACTATATCTATTTGTATAAGTTTAGCTTTGGACGTGGTTCGCCTCTTCTCAGAGGTGGATCATGAATCATTAACAACAACAACAGATATATAAATAGTTAATTTTCCAGAAAATATTGACTAACTTTGACACGAACTATCACAATATGCGAGGATCCATACAACAACAACAACAACAACAACAACAACAACAACAACAGATATATAAATAGTTAATTTTCCAGAAAATATTGACTAACTTTGACACGAACTATCACAATATGCGAGGATCCATTGTAATGTCGAACGTAATTATAGCTGTCAACTAGCTCCGGCCAGTAAGCAGGTAGATAACTAATTAATGTAATGAAGAATACTGATGTTACCTAATGATACGGTTGATGAGGAAATGATGCATAATGTACGGATGATATCCATCCGTCAAAACCAGTAAGCAGGTAGATAACTAGTTAATGTAATGAAGAATACTGATGTTACCTAATGATACGGTTGATGAGGAAATGATGCATAATGTACGGATGATATCCATCCGTCAAATTACCAAGTATGGTGAGGTGAACTTGAACGAAACATGCTACATGGGATGCATCCCGTCATGCTATGGAAATTAGACTCATAACTTATCAGGGAGGTTTTGTAACTGCGTGTTCTGTTTCCATCTCCAAAAGTATGACCCTTCTGCCTGTAAACGAAATATCTCGAGAACGGTAAGAGCTAGAGACTTGAAATTTTGTATGTAGCTGTCAACAGAAAATGACGTCATACATGAATACTGTCCCTAGAGTGCAGCACTTGATGGGAGAACTTTAGAACGCCTCGAAATAATTATCGAGTGTATGCAATGTGCAGCGCTTCTAAAATTTAATTTTAAGGCGTTTTAAATCAAGAAAAATCTGGTGTGAACATCACACGACTTTCCTTATCCTAATTGTTCTCTAAAATTTTATAATATCTCTAACCGTTTAGTCGGTATAGGGATGGGACAGAGGGAAATGATAGGTAAATTTATTTTCTTATTAGGTAGGTAACTAGGTACCTGTCTAACGAATTTTTCTTTGAATAAATGTACCATTTATTAATGTCAGGTCTTTCCAGACATTACAGAGAACATTAAGAAGTCAGTACCTATTTTTCCCAAGCTCTTTTGTGCAACTTACTTTACTTACCTATTTGCTTCGATGATGAAATGCTGGATTGATAACTACAAAATAATGTCTCTCATTTTTGTGGGCGATTGAGGAATTCAAATCTGCGAAACGGCACTAGAAAACTTTCCTACAAAATAACAAACACGTTCAGATGTATTCAATAGGTATTAAGGTGTGTCCACACATAGTCCATCGACGACTGTCAACTTTGCTGGATTGATAACTACAAAATAATGTCTCTCATTTTTGTGGACGATTGAGGAATTCAAATCTGCGAAACGGCACTAGAACACTTTCCTACAAAATAACAAACACGTTCAGATGTATTCAATAGGTATTAAGGTGTGTCCACACATAGTCCATCGACGACTGTCAACTTTGTATGGACACACTTTTACGGATCTTAAAAAAAAAAAAAGTTTGACCACCACTCATTTTCCTACCTCATATTTCTACCTACATTCCCAGATCCTCGTGGATATTATCCACGGGTAGATAAGATACCTACCTATACACACCTAGGTACATAGAATCATAAAATAGCTTAGAACTTCAAGCTATTTCATGATTAGTCATATGGCCTTGACCATTGGCCCTCCCAGAGTACCTATGGAAAATACAATCTAGGTACATTGGTCAGTGGAATGACAAACCAAGGATAAACCTGGTTGAATTCAAAATGATGACCTACGCCAAACATTAGATAGGTATCTAGGTACCAAAGTAGGTACTCGATTATGTACACGGGAGATTGCCTCAGGTTTTGTAGGTACGAGTAGGTATCCATAGTTTATTTTATATTGTTGAAAAAAAAAAAAAAAAAAAAAAAAAAAAAAAAAAATGGTTTTGCCCCCAATTTAAAAAAGGGCAAGGGTCAATAAAAAAAAAAAAAAAAAACATAATCACTGGCTTGGCCCCAACTATAGATAAGGCTACGGTTACATTGAAACGAATTCACACAAAGCTAATTTCGCGCGAATTTAAATGATAAAGTTCACTGGCCTATGCGAAAACAAAAGCCATTACATAATGGAAAAATACGACTTTTTATTTATGGAAAATAATCGACTGCTTCGGTTCTGCGAAAGATACCTACCTAGAAAAGTTCATCGAACAATCCAAGAAATTGCGGCTAAAGTAAGCACTTAATTTCGCACACTGTCCTCGCCTCGATTCCTCGCATTAAATTTCCACAAGCAAAGCGCTATTTTGCGTCGCTTGTCGTGGCTTTCATCGAAGCCAGGAACATTTCAACTAGACTGACTAGAGGTAGAAGCTATCTACAACAAAACAATTACCTACCCTAAAAAGCGAATTCTTTTTCATTTCTCATCAAGTGTAACCGCAGCTTTAACCGTTTCCCTCGTGTGGAATTTCCTTTCCATTGAAAATGAAAAGTAAAGTGAATTCTCTGATGATTCTAGATCCGCCATATCAATGACATTGAGATCACTAGTATAACGCCCTGTGCCACTATAATCTCGTGATATTAACTTCTCTTCACCTCCTCAGCTTTAAAGCGCCTCTTCAGTACATTGTACTTCTTACAAAAACAAAAACTCCGACCCAAAGTTGTGACTTTTGTTAGAAATGAATAGTTCACCCCTAAAGGGGATTTAGCTAAAAAAGTTTGATAGAGGGAAACGTAAAGGGGACTACACATTAGCTGATTAGACGGACCGGACCATTCTCTGGACCAAAATTTGGTAAACCGGACTAGTTTGTTGGCTAAAATTTGGTCCGGCGGACCAGATTTGCCACCCCATCGAACCATTGGTCCAGAAGAATTCAAAACGAATTTGATATTTGGTCCGGCGCGAGGCGGACAATTTTCTTGAACCAGTGGGTATAATAGTGTTGCTCAGACCATCGGACTGAAAACGTTAGCATCAAAGAGAGGAGGGCTGGATAGGAGGATGTACTATTTAAACTAGACCAAAGTGTTATCGGGCCTTATATCTGACACATGCAATTATGACACACCGGAAAATTTAAACTCGAGTAACTCGAATAAGATGATTCAGAATACTGAGAATAAGATAGAAGTGATAGGACACATCCTAAGATAACTCAGTGGCCAGTGTGGTCATACGGATAGGAGGCAGTTTAGGATAAAGTTCACCACGAGCGGTATTCGAACTGGGGACAAAACGGTTACTAGATTATAGGCAGGCTTACTATCCAATCTAACTATAGGCAGGCTGTATTGTGATGATTGGGGAGTTAAGGTGGGTTTACAAGCATTTGCACAAACTGGCTTGCACATGCCGGTTTCCACAAATTTGTGAGAGGAACCTAGAAACAATTTTTTGGCTTGTGCAATCTTCAAGCCTGCGTTCACACGCTACGACTCACTTGTGCAAACCGGTTTGAGCAAATGGCTTGAGTGTGGAATCCCACCATTACAAAGAGGAAGGTTTCGCCTGCCACCTTAACTACGACTACATGGAACTGATACCGAACACTGGCATAACAATTAAACTGGCATTAACACTTAAAATGGCATAACAAATGCCTCAGTACGAAAGCACCGAACAACATTAATGCAACATATTGTAAAATAAATTTGATCAGTTTTTCTGTGTGCTTGTCCGAAAAGTCTTTTGCGGTGGTTTCGTGGGTGATTTTTTTAATCTTTTGTGATATTCTTTTTAAATTGTTTTTTTACTCACCAGCATTTTAAGTGTTTAGTGTGTCGTGTATAGTTCTTATTTCCCAGCGATTACGGATAATTTACACAGGATTTTAAGGTAAGAAAACACTACATCCATGTATGGCGGGGAACCGTCATGTAATTTTCTAAATTGGACTGAAAGGGGTGTGTCATTCCGGTTAAATATTAATTTGATAAACTACTAGTGTTATCAGACCGGTTGTCTTATCTAAATAAATCATTATGGTTTCATAATTTCTGTAAGAAATGCCTTTCCTGTTGAGTACCTCAGATTGCTATGCACAGCATAAAAATAATTGGGGCAGCATCCATTTTCTACAAAACTTTTCTGAGCAATCTCGCCTGTTCTGATGCTATCCCATATCTACGAATATACCTACATGATTTTCCAGATATGCCTACATTTTGAAGTTACCTACAAGTATTTTTCACTGAAGTGAAATTGGTACTTTTTAATTTTATTGGTTTTAATTACTTATCCACTGACAAGTATGAAACCAAAATTGGGAGTGTTCATGTTTTTTAGAAATCTTTGAACTCTTGAAAGCATAATCATTCAGCAGTCAAGCCTCTTGTCTCAAATTTTTAAAGCTTATCTATCAATTTGAACTGCTATTTCTCTATCCTGCTAACAGGCTTAGCCTGAAGATAATCTTTGGCTGGAGCATAAAAATCCTGTCAATAAATCTTAAAAAAAGAAAAACCAATTTAATAAATTAATCAATTACTTTACCTACTAATTTTCATTCATAGGTCTTCAAGTAGGTAGGTTTTTTGCCAGTGTCTTCTATGACTAGTAAGTATCAGAAAATTATCAAATGAATATTAAATTAACTGTCACACCTACTTAACCAACTGGAAACTTTTTCTACAAGAGTGGCTGTAGCTGCTGTAGGCATGGACATAATCCTATTTTTATAAGAGTATTTCAAGCCTCTTGTCTCAAATTTTTAAAGCTTATCTATCAATTTGAACTGCTATTTCTCTATCCTCCTAACTTAGCCTGAAGATAATCTTTGGCTGGAGCATGAAAATCCTGCCAATAAATCTTGAAAAACCAATCTAATTAATTAATCAATTACTTATCTACCTACTTATTTTCATTCATAGGTCTTCAAGTAGGTAGGTGTTTTGCCAGTGTCTTCTATGACTAGTATCAGAAAATTATCAAATGAATATTAAATTAATTGTCACACCTACTAATCCAACTGGAAACTTTTTCTACAACAAGAGTGGCTCTAGCTGCTGTGGGCATGGACATAATCCTATTTTTATAAGAGTTTTAAATAATTAATCCAAGTAAGTTGGAATAACACTATCTTTGTTGAGTTTGTTGACATAGTAGAGTTGTATGTTGAGAATGAATGAAGTCAGTAGAATCCTTGGGTTTCTAGGTAGACCTAGTGAGGAACGTTAACTCATGTGGAAGAGAGAATCAACTATTTTCTAAGAAAGTATCTTATGTTGTTACTGTTTACTCAATGAATCAGGAACCCCATGTGATCCCTATGTAATGCCAACCTATTTTAATATCCAAACAAGATTGGATTCTGTTTACTATGTATGTTTTCTGACTATATTTATAAATATTCAAAGCTTTGTTTAGACTACTACTTGTAGCATGGGGGATAACGTAAACAATACAGGTAGGTATCTAACTATTTAGGTACTTGTACTTACTTAAGTAATATTTTATTTATTTCATTTATCAACAAAGGTCTCTAAGTACTTACTAGAAGTTCAAGTGTTAAAAACAGCCTTAAGTACCTTCTCTTATCATTATTTTAATCTTCAGATTTTAATCAAGTCCAGTGATTCTGAACTTTCAAAATTGCAAATCTTGAATTTTGTGTATGACAAGCAACCTAGATTAGAAGTTGTTGGATAGCTCCAATAAATTTCGCTTAGTGCCCAAGGCAGTCAAACTAATCAGCTACTTACCTATCTCTTGGTGTCCTTGAATTTTTGTATCTAAGATAACACAAGGGTGTAAGGCATGGTTTCTTCTAATTTTACCCACTAAAATAGTACTACTTGGGGCATGTAAATACCTCCCAATAAAAATTTAGTTAGTTCCTGTTCCATAAGTACCTAGTGCCAGTGTAAACAATGCAGGTAGGTATCTAACTATTTAGGTACTTGTAAGTAATGTTTTATTTATTTCATTTATCAACAAAGATCTCTAAGTACCTACTTACTAGAAGTTCAAGTGTTAAAAACAGCCTTACCTTCTCTCATCATTATTTTAATCTTCTGATTTTAATCAAGTCCAGTGATTCTGAACTTTCAAATTTGCAAATCTTGAATTTTGTGTATGACAAGCAACCTAGATTAGAAGTTGTTGTTGGATAGCTCCAATAAATTTCCGCTTAGTGGCTTAGTGCCCAAGGCAGTCAAACTAATCAACTACTTGCCTATCTCTTTGTGTCCTTGAATTTTGGTATCTAAGATAACACAAGGGTGTAAGGCATCGTTTCTTCTAGTTTTACCCACTACAATAGTACTACTTGGGGCATGTAATAGCTCCCAATAAAAAGTTAGTTCCTGCTCCATAAGTACCTAGTGCCAGTGCAGTTTAGTCATTTGGTCTTTAACTATGAAGACTGGGGTTGTTAGGATAGTTGATATGACATTTAATTTTTATGACTGGGGTTCAAACGTTCAAATCACAGAAAAACGTCATTGGAAGCATCATGGGAAGTCGTTTGTGAGATAAAGTCAAAACAAATTGGTTCCTCTAGTAAGAACCTACTTACTTTATAAAATAGCTAGTTACTGTTTTAGTTCCTTTAGTACCTACCTACTTACTTTGTAAAATAGGTAGTTACTGTTTTAGTTCCATACATGTACAATGTGAACTAAGCAATAAATAGTCTGAAGTGACCTCTACTACCAATCAAGTTCCATCAGAATCGTAGATTCCTTGAGACCTACATAGATAGGTACAAATATCTTTGGTGATTAACCAATGAGTCATTTGTCTGCTAGGTGCCTTGTCTGCATGTAAGTAAAAGTTGAGGTTATTAAGTACTTACCTAGGTAGTTAAGGTATCTATCAATTTACGTTAACATCTCAACCTCTTCATTACCTGTATGAGCAGGTAGATTACCTTGATAGGTAGGTAGGTACCTATCTAACTGATCTAACTAAAGTGTTTACAAGAGCGCTAATCGCGATGGTAACTATGTAGGTAATGGCTTACCTTATTTTCTATTTGACTAGGGTCTTAGTAGTCAAATAGAAAATAAGGTAAGCCATTATCTAATTTGGGTGTCTAATATGAATCTAATTAATAATAAGGTAACTATGTATGTAAATAAAGTTCTAAGCTTGTGTTACATCGGGTTGTGGCCATTTCCACCGCACGTATCGTAGCTAGACTTGCTTGGTGTGTACCTATACCTACATACTAAGTAGAAAGAAAGTTAGGTGCCTTGAAAGTAAGAAATTGATACTATTTATTACTTACTTACTGATGTAAAAACAAAAATATTTTTCTCTTCGTGAGTGTTGCCAATTTTATTTCGGTTTATCACAGAAGTAAAAGGTCACTCGAGAGTGCCTTTTGATTTATTACTTACTTACTGATGTAAAACAAAAATATTTTTCTCTTCGTGAGTGTTGCCAATTTTATTTCGGTTTATCACAGAAGTAAAAGGTCACTCGAGAGTGCCTTTTGTATTACTTACTTACTGATGTAAAACTAAAATATTTTTCTCTTCGTGAGTGTTGCCAATTTTATTTCGGTTTATCACAGAAGTAAAAGGTCACTCGAGAGTGCCTTTTGGTCGGAGCGTTTTGGAGTGATTAATTTTCCATTTCATGCCAAGTAATAAACTAAAGGTAAAACGACTGCCTTGTAGGACGTTTTGAGCTTCTACGAATCTACGACGGCAGGTATATCCTTTATCATAGGTCCCAGTATTGCCTACTTTATTGACTTTATACCCGGCGCCTTCTTAGAATTAGGAACTCCTTATCATATGTTTATGATTGTGATGGTGTTAGATTAGTCTGTGTAAATATTCATTTCATACATCGTGTTGTTCTATTTATACTCTGCCGTCAGATTCACAGCTCATACTCGTGTGAGTATAGATAATGTGTTATTGTGTAGGTACTTGATAAGTTGATAGTTCATGTGGTGTTACGTGTTACATGACACATGCGAAGTGTATGTCACTAATTAGAAATCGTTAATATCTCGAATAGATTTGTGACCTAAACGAGAGGCTTAAGTGTGTAATCCCCTTTACGTTTCCCTCTATCAAACTTTTTAGCTAAATCCCCTTTAGGGGTGAACTATTCATTTCTAACAAAAGTAACAACTTTGGGTCGGAGTTATTTTTGTGTCACTAGGAAGCCATTCGCTATGAAAACTTTTTTTTTTTTTTTTTTTTAAGAAAACCAATGATAGGTAAGTAGGTACCTATCTCTTTGTGTCCTTGAATTTTCGTATCTAAGATAACACAAGGGTGTAAGGCATCGTTTCTTCTAGTTTTACCCACTACAATAGTACTACTTGGGGCATGTAATAGCTCCCAATAAAAAGTTAGTTCCTGCTCCATAAGTACCTAGTGCCAGTGCAGTTTAGTCATTTGGTCTGTAACTCTGAAGACTGAGGTAGTTAGGATAGTTGATAGGACATTGGATTTTTATGACTGGGTTCACACGTTCAAATCAGAAAAAAAAGTCAGTGGAAGCATCATAGGAAGTCGTTTGTAAGATAAAGTTCAAACAAATTAGTTCCTTTAGTAAGTACCTACCTACTTACTTTGTAAAATAGGTAGTTACTGTTTTAGTTCCATGTACAATGTGAACTAAGCAATAAATAGTCTGAAGACTCTGAAGTGACCTCTACTACCAATCAAGTTCCATCAGAATCGTAGATTCCTTGAGACCTACATAGATAGGTACAAAATCTTTGGTGATTAACCTATGAGTCATTTGTCTGCTAGGTGCCTTGTCTGCATGTAAGTAAAAGTTGAGATTATTAAGTACCTACCTAGGTAGTTAAGGTATCTATCAATTTACGTTAACATCTCAACCTCTTCATTACCTTATGAGCAGGTAGATTACCTTGATAGGTACCTATCTAACTGATCTAACTAAATTTTTTACAAGAGCGCTAATCGCGATGGTAACTATGTATGTAAATAAAGTTCTAAGCTTGTGCTACATCGGGTTGTGGCCATTTCCACCCCTATCTAACTGATCTAACTAAAATTTTTACAAGAGCGCTAATCGCGATGGTAACTATGTATGTAAATAAAGTTCTAAGCTTGTGCTACATCGGGTTGTGGCCATTTCCACCGCACGTATCGTAGCTAAACTTGCTTGGTGTGTACCTATACCTACATACTAAGTAAGTAGAAATAAAGTTAGGTGCCTTGAAAGTAAGAAATTGATACTATTATTTATTACTTAAGAGGTTTGATAGGTAGTTTTTTTTCTAGAGGTTTGATAGGGGGAATTTTTTTTTATAACAACCAAGGTTTATCGTCCCAAGAGGTTTGATAGGTAGTTTTTTTTCTAGAGGTTTGATAGGGGATTTTTTTTTTATAACAACCAAGGTCTTATCGTCCCGAAATCGAAGAGAGAAGGAGGACATTGTAGAAGAAAGTCAGCGGTTCCGAGGACGAAACTTTTCCGTTTAGGTTAGGATAAAGTCCGCCCCGGGCGGAAGTCGACCCAGCGGAAAATATTTTTGATGTAGGTACATTCTTGCCTGCTACTAGTCTTTTTCCTGATTCTCCAAGCCTTGTGTTACTTACAGCAAAGAAGTTGTCTTTTCTGCAGAGGAGTTCTTACAGTGGTTTACTCAGCGGAAAATATTTTTGATGTAGGGTAAAACCCCCAATCGCCGACACCTGTTGTAATCGTGGACACCCTACTCGTATTTCTTTAATAATAAGAAATAGGTAGGTAAGTATGTTTGTCTCCTATGACTCTTATATTTTGTGCCTGGAATGCTGGAGTCAATTTGGTCAGCGGTCCACAAACTTTCTGTCTCGGAGGGGAAAAAGAGAAAGCAGAAGGTCTTGAAGAAAGAAATGCCCTGCAAAGACTTTTGTGTGTACTAAATAATTTTCTTCTTAATTTCATTAAGTCAGGAAGTAGGCAAATAAGTAGATACAACTTACTTACTGCTTGAACGACAAAGTTTTCACCCAAGAGCATTGATCCTTGGCGATCTGACTGCCTTGTTCAGTGAGATAGATTTTGTCTCACAGCGCCAGGTTGTCCGTTCCTTGTCCTATTCTGAGTTTGTGTATGTTTGTGTCCTATGACTCTTATGTGTGTTTTGTGCCTGGAATGCTGGAGTCAATTTGGTCAGCGGTCCACAAACTTTCTGTCTCGGAGGGGGAAAAAGAGAAAGCGAAGGTCTTGAAGAAAGAAATGCCCTGCAAAGACTTTTGTGTGTACTAAATAATTTTCTTCTTAATTTCATTTAGTCAGGAAGTAGGCAAATAAGTAGATACAACTTACTTACTGCTTGAACGACAAAGTTTTCACCCAAGAGCATTCTTGCTTGGCGATCTCGATCTTGCTTGGCGGTAGTACACTCTACTGTCTTACCTTATCCTAACCTTATTTCCTTATCCATTTTGTGAGTCCAATTCGCTCCTTTATCCGTTTTCTGAATTCAATTCGCTGCTTTATACGTAGTGTTAGTTATCCTATCCTAATCTATTTTGTGAGTTCAGTTCTATTTCCATGACATTCCAATGTCGAGATTTATCCATCGTTAATATTCTCTCTCTCGTCCATAATGATGTGCGTTATGAACAGTGCACACTCTGTTTCCATTAAAGTCCTTGAAATTTTGTGTTTCTGAGGCAGCGTAATTTCGTGTACGTTTATATTAGGGAGTATTCGGATCATTTGCTACTCCATGAGCCATTTGTTGATGTAAAAGTGTTGACATTTCGTGTTGTGATGGGCTGATACTGGTGTGGTGAGTGAAGGGACCTCCGTGTGATTGCGTGTGCGTAATTGGAAATTATGAGAAAAATCGGATGAATTATGTACTTAGGTACCTACCTACTCATGCCATTGTCTTTTATTTGATAATAACCTTATACATTTTGTGAGTTCAATTCACTGTTGTTTCCATGATTAGTGATCACATATTATCTACCAAACACACTGTAACCAAAGATATAACAAACATTATTCTATTAATATTAAATTTGTATACTATTCAGGCAGCTTTATATCATTGAGCTAGAGCTAAGATGTTCAAAGCAAGGAAGAGACTCTAAAATTACTCAAAATGAAAATAAACAATGGACCATTGTGTAAAGAGCAACCGAGTCTTTCAAACATTCCAGTGTGTATAATCTGTAACATGTTTGGTAGTTTGGTGTACTCATGTCTTTCAAAAATTAGAAATCTCTGCTGTACATAGTCGCAAAATTGGTAATTTTGCTTTAAGTACCTAAGTAAGTTCTTGCTTGATTTTACTTTTCATGTCCGTGAGATAGGGATGGTAGATGCTGTACTACAATGCTTGCATTGCTGTAGTCTAAAAATCAGTGATTTTACTTTAATTCCATCCTTTAAGCAAAATTCCGCCATGGGCAATACTTAGGCGTTACACCTTCTTTTGGTTTTTGTATTTTGATGTCCATTACTACCTCTTATACCGCTTTGGTTTTGAGTGCTAAATATTTACTGAATTTACTCTGTTCTTTGTCTGTATCTTCAGTTCTCACAATTTTCCTTTCCTTAGTTTATCCTTCTCTTCTATGTGCATACAGCACATATGACAAAATGGAAAGTAAAAGAACGAAAATAATAATAATAACCTTACTGAAGTACCTAGATAGGCACATGTGTAAATAGCGCACGTGTTAAAGCAGTGATAGGTAAAATTTATTGGTAACTACCTACCTACCTATAGCAATGGAGGACTAATCTGAGAGACTCCCAAGTTCCTAATGTTTATTTATAGTCACCGCTTTAAGTACCTAAGTAAGTTCTTGCTTGATTTTACTTTTCATGTCCGTGAGATAGGGATGGTAGATGCTGTACTACAATGCTTGCATTGCTGTAGTCTAAAAATCAGTGATTTTACTTTAATTCCATCCTTTAAGCAAAATTCCCTTTCGGGATGAGCTTTTAATTTTATACTTGTTTAGTGAAATTGAGAGTAAACCTTAAAACCCCTTGGTTGGACGCCCGCTGAGCATTGCTGTAGTCTAAAAATCAGTAATTTTACTTTAATTCCATCCTTTAAGCAAAATTCCGTTTCGGGGTGAGCTTTTAATTTTATACTTGGTTGGACGCCAGAAAAAATGTCAATGCTCCTTTCACGCCTTTGCTTCTCTAAGTAGTAAGTTTTACTCTTTTGGTATCATCTACATGAGGAGGTACCTACCTGCTCTTAACTGCAGCTTTACTCACTTACTCACTGCATGGCTAAATTTGAATGGCGATGAATATTAATGTACATTAAGTAAGTACGGTGAATATATCAGCAGTAGGTACTTGGATAGTATTGATGTTAATGTTTTGTTGGTCTAGTAATGTAACATATGTAGTGTTATTACTAGAATAGGTACTCATATGATAGCTTTTTTGATTACAGCTAAAGATAAAGTTACAGCTAAAGGTAAATTAAAATACATACAAGGTGGTCTATGAGAATAGAAATTAGTGGTGCTTAAAAGTTCACGGCTGCCTAGATTTCATGATATATCAAAGTGAATTTCTTTGGTCTTGCTTCCTCACTTACTCACTGCATGGCTAAATTTGAATGGCGATGAATATTAATGAACTTTAAGTACGGTGAATATATCAGCAGTACTTGGATAATATTGATGTTAATGTTTTGTTGGTCTAGTAATGTAACATATGTAGTGTTATTACTAGAATAGGTACTCATATGATAGCTTTTTTGATTACAGCTAAAGATAGTGTTAAATTAAAATACCTACATACAAGGTGTTCTATGAGAATAGAAATTAGTGGTGCTTAAAAGTTCACGGCTGCCTAGATTTCATGATATATCAAAGTGAATTTCTTTGGTCTTGCTTAATCTGCATTGTTTTTGGGATTTATAATCGGCCCAAAGTTTTCTGTACCTCCGGAAAATTCCATCAATGAGATGATGATAATGATGATGAGTAGACTGAAGATCAATGAGATTTCTACTCACAACTTTTGTGACCTTGAAAATACGGAGCCCCCCTCCGAGTCTCCCTACTGTTATCCGTTGACCTCCGGAAAATTCCATCAATGAGATGATGATAATGATGATGAGTAGATTACTGAAGATCAATGAGATTTCTACTCACAACTTTTGTGACATTGAAAATACGGAGCCCCCCTCCGAGTCTCCCTACTGTTATCCGTTGGGGTCATTGTCCTCCTCATTATAGTTGTAACCCACCCTTTATTTATTATTATGCTAAGGCGGTCTCTTGATCCCTTATGCCCTTGTGTGCCGCGTCCACTTTTGTTTAGGACTATTGCAATGATCACACCCTGTATATGTTTGCCCCTAAGCTTAGTAGACTATGACGCAGCACGGAGCACGCAGTAACCCACCCTTTATTTATTATTATGCTAAGGCGGTCTCTTGATCCCTTATGCCCTTGTGTGCCACGTTCACTTTTGTTTAGGACTATTGCAATGATCACACCCTGTATATGTTTGCCCCTAAGCTTAGTAGACTATGACGCAGCACGGAGCACGCACTATAGTGCCTGCCCCCCGAAATTCCTCGCGTAGTAATTATCTCTCATTCCAAAATTCTGAAGCCCTTTCACTGACCGCGACCCTCACAGCTGATACCCAATTGCGGACAGATCTCTATTTCTTCGGCCCTTGGGCTACTTAACGAGTTTCAAATATTTTTTGACCCTTTCACCACCTAATTGGGTAATTTGTGGACAGATCCCTATTTCCTTGACCCTTGGGCTACTTAGTTGCAAATAATATTTGACCCCTTGACCACCTAATTGCGGACACTTTTTTTTCTTACACAGCGGCAGAATACTCGATGAATAAACGATGAAAAATTGCCCTTTGATAATGAAAAAGGCTGTCTCCTTATATGTTAAGCATAATATTGTCTCCTATGCAAATAGCATAGCAATACGCCCTTTTGCTTGTTAAAATAAATACATATCCTTCATGATTTAGCAAAAAATATCCCGAGTCCCAGTATCGCTTGTGACGTCATGAAATTTATTCGCAGATAGTGTTCTTCATGATTTAGCAAAAAATATCCCGAGTCCCAGTATCGCTTGTGACGTCATGAAATTTATTCGCAGATAGTGTTCATTGTTTAAATTAGAAATAATGAGGCCCCCAGTACGTAATAAACTTGACCTGGTGCTCTCTCATAGGTCTATGGTGTGACTGTGACGTCATGATCCTCACTAGATCTGTGATATACAGAGGCCGATAGAATATTGCACTTATTTGGCCAAAATATGGCACTAAAAAGCATGGCAATGTGGCACTTTATTTGGGAAAACATGGCATTTATTTATTTTTTTAATTAAGTTTGTCAATATTTTCTGCTCCGCTTAAAGTTGAAAATGAAAAGTACAAAGTGGTCCGTGAAACAGGCCACAGGCTCTAGGAGAAATTTTTGTATTAGGAAAGAATCTTTCAATAAAAAATTATTCTACTTACTTAGGTGAATCCCACATGTTGTTCCGCTTGAAATGTTGGAACCTTGGACGTTCCAAATACCAGCGGTCGTGATTCGCAACGTTTCCGAATACCTACGTAGATATTAGATCATAATTTAATTGACTGTCTGTGAAGTGATTCTATGATGCCAGATCATAATTTAATTACCTGTCTATAAAGTGATTCTAGAATGCCCACTTGGTAATAAAACTTTGATTTGTTGCAGGTAAGGAAGACTCAGTTATCACTCTCATGTCCATCAAGGTATTCGCTCTGGTATACTTTTAATCTTTGAGTAATTTTAGAAGTAAACGTATAAGTTATTTGAAGGAAAAATAGCTTTGTACTGTTGCCACTGGTACAGAATCATGATGAGGAAAATGGACATAAGTTATTTGAAGGAAAAATCGCTTTGTACTGTTGCCACTGGTACAGAATCATGATGAAAATAGAGTTTGGCAACTTTGACCTAGCTGTTTTCCCATGTTCTATGGACTAACAATAATATTCCGCAAGTCGACTTGCACAAGAGATGAGCTGGAAAATGGAGTCTGGCAACTTTGACCTAGCTGTTTTCCCATGTTCTATGGACTAACAATAATATTCCGCAAGTCGACTTGCACAAGAGATGAGCTAAGTTTTAACATACAAAAGTGTCTTGGCCAAGAGACATGCTGTGTGTCTATGTATACACTCAGAAAGTCACAAGAAAGTCTCTTGTGGAAGCCAGCTTCCGCAAAATTTATCGTCAGTGGACACTTATAGCTTTAGTAAATAAAAACGCTCATATAGCCCTGTGATCTCAACATGAAAAGCCGGCCGGCACTTCTGTATAGGTACTACACTCAGAAAGTCACAAGAAAGTCTCTTGTGGAAGCCAGCTTCCGCAAAATTTATCGTCGGTGGACACTTATAGCTTTAGTAAATAAAAACGCTCATATAGCCCTGTGATCTCAACATGAAAAGCCGGCCGGCACTTCTGTATAGGTATTATTAAGTTCATACTGCTGTTTTTATGGAAAAAGTTCCTTAAGGGTGTCGGCCATTGGGGGTTTTACCCTAGGTACATTCTTGTTTGCCACTAGTCTTTTTCCTGATTCTCCAAGCCTTGTGTTACTTACAGCAAAGAAGTTGTCTTTTCTGCAGAGGAGTTCTTACAGTGGTTTACCCAGCGGAAAATATTTTTTGATGTAGGTACATTCTTGCCTGCTACTAGTCTTTTTCCCGATTCTCCAAGCCTTGTGTTACTTACAGCAAAGAAGTTGTCTTTTCTGCAGAGGAGTTCTTACAGTGGTTTACTTCGCACTAGGCTAATGTGTTTCTAATAAAGTAAAACCTACATCTACATATCACAATTATATCTGAACTTCTAAGTAACGACACTAACAATAAATATTGCCTCATTTCTCACTCACAAAGTTGGCAAACGCTCCAAGTCGGTAAAACCGTCCTCGTACTCTCAAGATGCAAATTATCCCTCCCACGGAGGTATTCCCCTCCCTTTCCCCTCCTTGTTTTCGTTTTGGCTGGTTAACCACCCCCTACCCTTTGTATTCACCCCTTTTTCCGCGAACTCTCTTTACTTTCTATTGCCCTAATACGAAGGTTATTGCTGAAAGTGATATTTTCCGCAGTTCAACACCCTATAGGGCCTATAGCGACCTACACTTCTTGGAGGGGTAAACAAGCACTTGTTTGTTGTTGAATTGTTTGAAGGGATATACTGATATTGATCCCTCTGAGTATAGCGACCTACACTTCTTGGAGGGGTAAACAAGCACTTGTTTGTTGTTGAATTGTTTGAAGGGATATACTGATATTGATCCCTCTGTGACTGGTGTTTGCTGATCTCATCGGTTGAGAGTTGTGTGTAGCCGGTGTACAATGTTATGTTGTTATAGTACATATCACAATTATATCTGAACTTCCAAGTAACGACACTAACAATAAATATTGCCTCATTTCTCACTCACAAAGTTGGCAAACGCTCCAAGTCGGTAAAACCGTTCTCGTATTCCATATCACAATTATATCTGAACTTCTAAGTAACGACACTAACAATAAATATTGCCTCATTTCTCACTCACAAAGTTGGCAAACGCTCCAAGTCGGTAAAACCGTCCTCGTACTCTCAAGATGCAAATTATCCCTCCCACGGAGGTATTCCCCTCCCTTTCCCCTCCTTGTTTTCGTTTTGGCTGGTAATAACACAAACAAACTGCATTTACATTACATTACATTTACATAGGACGGTTTGTCCGATTTTGTTGAATCTTGGGAAACATGTTAAGTGCATAAAATAAATTTGCTCATTAAATTTTGGACCCGATTTGATCTTGGGGGCCCGAAGAGACCCTCTTTCTGAGTGAGTTGTTCAGTTGACTGAACCTCTAAGTATGTAGTACTTAGATCCTTTGTCCACCAGCTTAACTCCGTACACAAAAAGCCCTCTTGAGACTTAGGTGTAGGGGCAAACAGTGCTACTTAGGTGTAGGGCAAACAGTGCTACTTAGGTGTAGGGTCGTTAGTCTTATGTATTTTTAAAAATTAAATAAACAACTTCCGTGTCTTGTGCTGTGTGTGTTTGTGCTTTAATTTCTTGCTTCTCTTTCATGTTTGGAAGTCCTGGAAATGTCTGGAATCGTTGAAAAGGAAGTGTGAGGTGCCTTGGTGTTTTGTGTGTTCTTAGTGTATTTGTGAGGAATTGAGATGTTCTTGACGTGTCTGTATCTCAGATGTTTTAATTTTGAACGTTATCTTTATGTCAGATTGAACTATTTTTATTCGAGATTTTAATTTCAACTTCAAATTTTTATAGGTCCTTTGTAAAATTCTGGATTCCTTCGGCACGAGTAAACAAGAAACCCTTCCAGTTAATAGAATCACTGGAACTTGGCCTGGAGGTCTGCCGTGCGCTCAGATCGAATAGAATGTACCTTGTTTATCCTGCCATAATAGGACTGAAAAGTCTCTTAAAACCTTAATAGTGTTCTTTTGATTTGTATCATCATTTGTAAAATTCTGGATTCCTTCGGCACGAGTAAACAAGAAACCCTTCCAGTTAATAGAATCACTGCAACTTGGCCTGGAGGTCTGCCATGTGCTCAGATAGAATAGAATGTACCTTGTTTATCCTGCCATAATAGGACTGAAAAGTCTCTTAAAACCTTAATAGTGTTCTTTTACTTCCCTTACTTTGTCAGATGTGCCAATGAATATTTTCATTTTAAACTCAGATCACTACCATTTGAATTCCAACCTAAACATCGCTTTGTTTCTCAGATGGTTTACAATAGCACCATCATCGCGGTGTTACCTCACCTAACACATCTTGGCTCGTTATCTGACTCCCTTCCTTGCGTTGGTTGTTACGAAGCGTGAATATCACCAGCAAATAGGACCATCAAGTCCCAAGTTACCTAGTGTTCTTTTACTTCCCTTACTTTGTCAGATGTGCCAATGAATATTTTCATTTTAAACTAAGATCACTACCATTTGAATTCCAACCTAAACATCGCTTTGTTTCTCAGATGGTTTACAATAGCACCATCATCGCGGTGTTACCTCACACCTCACCTAACACATCATGGCTCGTTATCTGACTCCCTTCCTTGCGTTGGTTGTTACGAAGCGTGAATATCACCAGCAAATAGGACCATCAAGTCCCAAGTTACCTGAAGTAACATTAGGCAGTGCTATTATCTGAGTTACTCGACCGAAGCGAATTTTACAAAAACAGAAGAACAGAAGATCCCAAATAGGGAAGTGGGTCCTGAGCTTGGCCATGGGCAATAATTAGGCGTGTGGGATTGAAGTGAAGTCTCGGTTTTAAGTCGACGATTTTATCCCTAACAGGGTCGAATTAAAACAGATGGTTGGGTACCTAATTGTTGGCCCTAATTCTTAACGGAGATCAGGAACGTACGTTCTATTGTAAGCCCAACAATGACCCAACCAAAAATGTTGTCAGGGGTATTTACCTACCCAATTTAAATTAAAATCTATTGAAACTGCTGACGAAAATAAACTCTCCCGAGGGACGAGAATATAGCAGGTTAAGCTGATTTAGACAGCATATGCGTGGGATTGAAGTGAAGTCTCGGTTTTAAGTCGACGATTTTATCTCTAACAGGGTAGAATTAAAACAGATGGTTGGGTACCTAATTGTTGGCCTTAATTCTTAACGGAGATCAGGAACGTATGTTCTATTGTAAGCCCAACAATGACCCAACCAAAAAATATGTTGTCAGGGATATTTACCTACCCAATTTAAATTAAAATCTATTGAAACTGCTGACGAAAATAAACTCTCCAGTTTTACGCCGACAGTTTAAATAATTAGTAATTTATTGCAAATTTTATACTTTAACTGCCTTGGGTTTATCATCCCAAAGTTTTTGTCTGACTCGCGAGATGATCTGTGAGCTAGATTTCGTCCATGCCTGGTGCACAAGTAGGTACTTCATTTTCAGCACCTCAGGCACTTCACTTTTTAGCACCTCTCTACTTACAGGTATATTGGCTAGAATTGCATCGGATTCTCAAGTAAGAGTGACTCATACGAGAAATTTCAATGCATTGATAACTTGCTGGCAAAAATTATAAAAGGTTACAACAATAAAATATAGTAGAGTGTGAGAAAGTCTTGGATGTTAGAGAAACTTCAATGCATATTGATAACTTGCTGGCAAAAATTATAAAAGGTTACAACAATAAAATATAGTAGAGTGTGAGAAAGTCTTGGATGTTAGATATCAGCGTGGTAAAAAGCAATTGAATGGTGTTATTTTAAGCCACATTCGTCATCGCCACTCAGCCTTGTAGAAGAAAAGGAAACGATGTATTTACTTTAGTAGAAACTGTAGGTCTACCTCAAATTGTTTCCAACTTGCTAAGTTGCTACTAATGTCGAGTACCTAAGTCAGGGCTGGTGCTGTTAAATACTGTCAAAGCAAAATCAGAAATTGCATTGTAATTAGTGTAATTACACTAATTACATATGTGAAAACGTCAAATGACAGCTGATGGGTAACCTACTAACCTATGAAAAGGTTGAAGCCTTTTGTGCCTTGGGAACTGTGTATGGATATCAGCGTGGTAAAAAGCAATTGAATGGTGTTATTTCAAGCCACATTCGTCATCGCTACTCAGCCTTGTAGAAGAAAAGGAAACGATGTACATATTTACTTTAGTAGAAACTGTAGGTCTACCTCAATTGTTTCCAACTTGCTAAGTTGCTACTAATGTCGAGTAAGTCAGGGCTGGTGCTGTTAAATACTGTCAAAGCAAAATCAGAAATTGCATTGTAATTAGTGTAATTACACTAATTACATATGTGAAAACGTCAAATGACAGCTGATGGGTAACCTACTAAGTTACTAACCTATGAAAAGGTTGAAGCCTTTTGTGCCTTGGGAACTGTGTATATTTGAAGAGGGCTCTGAAACAAAGGGAACTTTAAGTTGTCTGCTATATATATATAAAAATGTGCTGCTTGTTTTCGTAGAAGGAACTCTATAATATTAATGTTCTCTTTTCTATTTCTTTCCTCTCTTACTCTTTTTCCCATTGCTTTCGCGTCTACGTTCCCACTCGCGCTTAGAAAAAAAGTTTGGGAGGGAAAAGGGGTTCCCTTCTTCCTTTCCCTTTCTCTCCCACACTTCTTTCAGCCCAACTCAAAAGTCAACGACCTCCTTGCATTGGAATAGGATTTTTTATAACCCCGAGTCAGCCTTGTGTCTCTGTCGGAATGGATGGGACAATATGGGACATCGGTTCTGCTCTGATGATGGGTGCAAT